>NC_048567.1:3139876-3282376 GCF_013265735.2 Oncorhynchus mykiss
ATATTCACACAACTGACAGAAATACTCGACAAATCAATTGGATTTGGATATGTAGTGAACTGGAGAGCTCGACTGAACTCCCATGCAGTAGTTGTTTGATTTAGCTAGACACAGTCAAACCCACAAGCTCTGGACATCTGGAAGCGCTGTAGTGTGAGGGGAGAGAACAAAAGGAGGAGAGGAGAGGAGAAGAGAGGAGAGGAGGAGAAGAGGAGAGGAGAAGAGAGGAGGAGAAGAGGAGAGCAGGAAAGAGGAGAGGAGAGGAGAGGAGAGGAGAGGAGAGGAGAGGAGAGGAGAGGAGAGGAGAGGAGAGGAGAGGAAAGAAGAGTAGTGGAGGAGAAGAGGAAAAGAGGAGAGAAGAGAAGAGAAGAGAAGAGAGGAGAGGAGGAAACGTGTTGGGGGGGCAGGCGGCTCCGGCCCAGTGCTCTCAGTGATAGGCAACTGCTGGAGTTGGCAGGCTCCACTTCCCTCTCAGCACAAGGCATGCACAGAGTGTCTGTCCCAAATGAAATCCTATTCCCTATATAATCCACTACTTTTGACCAGAGCCGTATAGTGCACTGTAAAGGGAGTAGGGTGCCATTTGGGGACGTCACCACAACCCTGGATCATTAGTATCACTTTGCCTCCAGGACAGATGTTGAAACGCATTCAAACAGCTCATATTTAACAGAGGTCAGCATGTAGTTTATAACCACTAGTGCTTCAGCTCTCTCTAAAATATATGCGTCAAGAACCTCTGATGAAAATAAACATGATATGACTATGGTCAATGGGGAGAGAGCCCAATAATGTGAGGTGGAATGCCTTGCCTTCTCTTTAGAGGGACAGTTTAAGGGGTTTTACAATTCGTCTGGTCATTGAAGAAAACTCCAGGGCCTCTATAGTAGTCTATAGTAGTGGTATCATCTGTGGTTTCATTTGATGAATCCAGGATCACATTCTGCACAGTGGAACAAAAGCAGTGGTTTTAATAGCATGAACATTTCATAAAACTGGCTTGGTGAGACTCAAATGATACACACTATGAATCATCCTCCTTTTAATTGTTCCAGTCTAATGACTCACTATGAATCATCCTCCTTTTAATTGTTCCAGTCTAATGATAGACTATGAATCATCCTCCTTTTAATTGTTCCAGTTTAATGACTCAAAGGGAAATATAGTCAAAGTGATGCAGACCTCCGCCTCTCATAAAGAGGAATAGAGCCAGTATTCTGGATGAGAAGAATGTGGGTGACGTGAACTTAAATAAATCAGAAGCAGATATTAAAGGAGGAGGGTATAGTGGCTTGTGGGAGGGGACCAAGAGAAAGTCTACTTCCTACTTTACGCTCCCGTCTGCTGCAATGGCTTCCATAAGGGGAGTTTTAGTAGCCACAGCGGGTTGGCAACGTCAGTCCAATCCTGTCAGTCCAATCCTGCTCACTAGCAAATCCCAGATCACATCCCAGATCACAACCGTTAACTAAACCCGCGCTGGACAAAACTATAAACTGTTTTAATCTAGCACTACAATGTACTTATTTTGACAAAAGAGGAATCTAAAATGAAGTGTCTGTGAATTAGATAGTCGGGCAGGAGAAAGAAATAACACAAACCATCTGAGAGAACCAAAGTCTTTATCCTGTAATGATGTATGAAAACTCAACTTTCACTATGTATCACTTATCCATTCAAAGTCGGTGTTTACAGGAAGTTAGTTGGAATGCTTTGTTGGATCAGTTAGCCCAGTCATAATGTGTTTGTGCCTTAAGCTTCCCATCTGTGGTGACTTCCTTGACAATTGTACAACCAGAAATGGGTCTACTTCAAACACTGTGCACGAGACCAGGTGCCCCTGCACGAGACCAGGTGCCCCTGCACGAGACCAGGTGCCCCTGCACGAGACCAGGTGCCCCCTGCACGAGACCAGGTGCCCCTGCACGAGACCAGGTGCCCCTGCACGAGACCAGGTGCCCCCTGCACGAGACCAGGTGCCCCTGCACGAGACCAGGTGCCCCTGCACGAGACCAGGTGCCCCTGCACGAGACCAGGTGCCCCCTGCACGAGACCAGGTGCCCCTGCACGAGACCAGGTGCCCCTGCACGAGACCAGGTGCCCCTGCACGAGACCAGGTGCCCCTGCACGAGACCGGGTTCCTGCACGAGCAAGCAATAAAACCCCAAGCAAATGTGTTCTTCCAGCTACTTCTTCCCGTCAATCAACTGCAACACATTTTTCACTTTCAGGCTATCAATGAAGTACGCTAGAGTAAATGGCTTGTCTAACTACAGTATCTTAGCTGGCATGACTGCTGGTAAGGTGGGTAGACTTTAGAAAAACAAGCAATAACTAAACATGCAGAGAAGCATATTTAGCATCTTTTTAAAAAAGAACCACCGTTCAGGAGGCAGCTCAAGAGGTATGCTTAGAAATGCTGAAAAATAAACATATATTGTTTACATAGAATTAGAATCTAGATTGCAAGAAAAAGCTGTTTCAGGTGTTTGAAAAATGCTAAATTAGCAGTACTTTGCACCCCCTCAGATTTTTGGGGTGCATGCCGTCCCTGTCTGTGGAGCATTATGTACTGAGAGACCCGGCTTGCCTGTGGAGCATTATGCACTGAGAGACCCGGCTTGCCTATGGAGCATTATGCACTGAGAGACCCGGCTTGCCTGTGGAGCATTATGCACTGAGAGACCCGGCTTGCCTGTGGAGCATTATGCACTGAGAGACCCGGCTTGCCTGTGGAGCATTATGCACTGAGAGACCCGGCTTGCCTGTGGAGCATTATGCACTGAGAGACCCGGCTTGCCTGTGGAGCATTATGCACTGAGAGACCCGGCTTGCCTGTGGAGCATTATGCACTGAGAGACCCGGCTTGCCTGTGGAGCATTATGCACTGAGAGACCCGGCTTGAAGCACCAAAATGCAGAATTGTACATCGGAACTGGGTAACTGTATTAATTTTAACATAGGAGTCATGTCAGCTATTGAGTGGCAATAAAAACAACATACTCTACAAATTAATACATTTCAAAAGTTCAATACAATGTTTGCTTTGTTTTTGGAAACTCATAACCAAACACAATCTCAGTTTAGTTTGCCATTTATTGACTAGAGTTGAAGTTGAATGGCATATAAACAGTTGGACACCATCAGTGATTTAACTTTAGTAATGTCTACGCTGTCGATTGTCACACACCTCCACCTTCACGACTGCACAGCCACTGTTTGACGTTGAGACCTTGATGGTCACATGATGGCTTTTATAAGCGATACTGGAGCCATTTGCTTGACCTTGCTTGACATTTCCTCTGCCCACTGTTATACATCTCATCATAAAGAGTGTCATCACAGCTTTTGTCCCTGTTAAAGACTCCCACTGCAAACCAGTTTGAGTACCAGTTTTAGTCATAGGGCACAGAGAACATGACAGCTATTATCTCAGTGTGCTTCTTCTTGGAGGGACTGAACATCTCATAGGTGAAAACACCAACGGCTCCCTTTGCTGTGTCAGAGGTCTTGTGAACGTGATGATGTCTCTTTTTGAGGATCCCACAGTAGGCTGCAAGGGTCTTATGTTCATGTAGACCCTAATGATAAAATAAACATCACAAGGTTACTACAAAAGAATTTGAGGTCTTGGAGGCAGAGGGGCGTAAGTTATATTTTGAGTGAAAATTAAACAAATGATGCATGGTTAAATGAGAATGTTTCATGAAGCTGAACTTCCCAACCATTTAACCCACATAGGTTAGTGTCACGTTCATCGTAACGATGAGACCAAGGCACAGCATGATATGAATACATTCCTAGTATCCCCAATCAGAGACAACGATAAACAGCTGTCTCTGATTGGGAACCAATTCAGGCCACCATAGACCATATACCTAGACATACTAAAACCCCATAGATAGACAAAAACCCTAGACAGGACAAAAACACCTAGACAGGACAAAAACACCTAGACAATACAAAAACTAAACCAACCACCCTCGTCACACCCTGACCTAACCAAAATAATAAAGAAAACAAAGATAACTAAGGTCAGGGCGTGACAGTTAGGCCATCCCATTGGTTTCTAAAAGGATTCTGATTGACCTGATTGGGTCTGCATTTGAAGCGTTGCCAAACCCTGGGAGAATCTCAATTGCATACTCCTTGTGTCCTCTCTCCTCACCTCCTTCTCAAAACCTCTGACTTCCTCCCACCTGAATAGCTGAGAAAAATAATCAAAGTGTTTGTGTTTCCAGATTTTCTGGATTTCTGCACGTGAAGGATTTGATGATGAAAAAATAACATTAAACCGCTAATTAGACTGCATGTCTGTGTCTTGCTTGTGTTTTTTTTTTATCAGTGATGAAGGCCTCTGTCTAGTGTAGCCTACAAACGTCATGCTGAACACATAAGACATGTTCCAGCTACTGCATTCCACATCTAAGTAGACTATTAAGCATTAAGCACGATTTCATGTTGTTGTTTTTTTAGAAGGGGAGTTAGACTACATGTAATTATTTACATGTTGTACACAAAAGACATGCTCAACATGTTCCCACAAACTAGAACATGCAGCTATCTTGGCAGCATATGATACAGAAGTAAGACAGAGACACAGTCTAGTTAGCGGTTTAGTGTTATTTTTTCATCATCATTGCAAATATTGGCTAAGCAGGAGGAAGACAGGTAAAATAGTAGTGTTCTTTTGCAGTAACTCAGGCTAGTTGCTACGACAAGGCAGCAACTAAAAAGATTAGCCTACATTATCACACAAAACGCTAATGGTTTTTTGCTCTAATGCAATGTGTAAGGACTGCGTCCTGCTTGTGCAATTGTAAAATCCATTAAAACAGACAGAGAAGGTTGTAGCCTTCATAATGGACTTGAATGTTAGTTTCTAATATCCGCAGGCTCTTTATTTCACAACTTTATTTTATTTTTTGGTTTTAGAAGAGGGGGAACAACTTTTTTTTGTATTATTATTATTTTTATCCAGTCTGATACACTCCATACAGCCTACCTGACCACTCGGAGGTGTCCGCATGGTCCTAAAGCACACCGTTGCCTAGTTTTGTATCACATCCCAATGATAAAACTTGGGGGGATAAAAGTATATGCCCCCCCACATCCCCAGTGAAAGTTGCGCCCCTGTTCCCCCGGTGTAGTCTCTGAATTTTTTTGTTGTTGAAAAATGTGTTACTTTGGGAACTACAATCATTGGTAGGCTCCACGGTGCAGTTTCAGTTGGTCGGAATCATGAAAGAAATCAACGCAGCCACTGCAGGGATAGATAGCCATGATGTCACGTAGCCTGTAGAGACAGACACAGCAGTACACAAACTGAAGGCATTTTCAATTAAATGTTCACCTACAGTTTCATCTAGCAGTATACAACTCCTATTGACCTAGCAGTATACAACTCCTATTGACACCTACAGTTTCACCTAGCAGTATACAACTCCTACTGACACCTACAGTTTCACCTAGCAGTATACAACTCCTATTGACACCTACAGTTTCACCTAGCAGTATACAACTCCTATTGACACCTACAGTTTCACCTAGCAGTATACAACTCCTATTCACCTAGCAGTATACAACTCCTATTGACACCTACAGTTTCACCTAGCAGTATACAACTCCTACTGACACCTACAGTTTCACCTAGCAGTATACAACTCCTATTGACACCTACAGTTTCACCTAGCAGTATACAACTCCTATTGACCTAGCAGTATACAACTCCTATTGACACCTACAGTTTCACCTAGCAGTATACAACTCCTACTGACACCTACAGTTTCACCTAGCAGTATACAACTCCTATTGACACCTACAGTTTCACCTAGCAGTATACAACTCCTATTGACCTAGCAGTATACAACTCCTATTGACACCTACAGTTTCACCTAGCAGTATACAACTCCTATTGACACCTACAGTTTCACCTAGCAGTATACAACTCCTATTGACCTAGCAGTATACAACTCCTATTGACACCTACAGTTTCACCTAGCAGTATACAACTCCTACTGACACCTACAGTTTCACCTAGCAGTATACAACTCCTATTGACACCTACAGTTTCACCTAGCAGTATACAACTCCTATTGACACCTACAGTTTCACCTAGCAGTATACAACTCCTACTGACACCTACAGTTTCACCTAGCAGTATACAACTCCTATTGACACCTACAGTTTCACCTAGCAGTATACAACTCCTATTGACCTAGCAGTATACAACTCCTATTGACCTAGCAGTATACAACTCCTATTGACACCTACAGTTTCACCTAGCAGTATACAACTCCTATTGACCTAGCAGTATACAACTCCTATTGACACCTACAGTTTCACCTAGCAGTATACAACTCCTATTGACACCTACAGTTTCATCTAGCAGTATACAACTCCTATTGACCTAGCAGTATACAACTCCTATTGACACCTACAGTTTCACCTAGCAGTATACAACTCCTATTGACACCTACAGTTTCACCTAGCAGTATACAACTCCTATTGACCTAGCAGTATACAACTCCTACTGACACCTACAGTTTCACCTAGCAGTATACAACTCCTATTGACACCTACAGTTTCACCTAGCAGTATACAACTCCTATTGACACCTACAGTTTCACCTAGCAGTATACAACTCCTATTGACACCTACAGTTTCACCTAGCAGTATACAACTCCTATTGACACCTACAGTTTCACCTAGCAGTATACAACTCCTATTGACACCTACAGTTTCACCTAGCAGTATACAACTCCTATTGACACCTACAGTTTCACCTAGCAGTATACAACTCCTATTGACACCTACAGTTTCACCTAGCAGTATACAACTCCTATTGACACCTACAGTTTCACCTAGCAGTATACAACTCCTATTGACACCTACAGTTTCACCTAGCAGTATACAACTCCTATTGACACCTACAGTTTCACCTAGCAGTATACAACTCCTATTGACCTAGCAGTATACAACTCCTATTGACACCTACAGTTTCACCTAGCAGTATACAACTCCTATTGACACCTACAGTTTCACCTAGCAGTATACAACTCCTATTGACACCTACAGTTTCACCTAGCAGTATACAACTCCTATTGACACCTACAGTTTAACCTAGCAGTATACAACTCCTATTGACACCTACAGTTTCACCTAGCAGTATACAACTCCTATTGACACCTACAGTTTCACCTAGCAGTATACAACTCCTATTGACACCTACAGTTTCACCTAGCAGTATACAACTCCTATTGACACCTACAGTTTCACCTAGCAGTATACAACTCCTATTGACACCTACAGTTTCACCTAACAGTATACAACTCCTATTGACACCTACAGTTTCATCTAGCAGTATACAACTCCTATTGACACCTACAGTTTCACCTAGCAGTATACAACTCCTACTGACACGTAGTATTGCATTATACCACTTTTCAACATCAATGAGCTGTAAAGTCAACCTCTAACATCACATTATTGTTAAGTTATGCAGACCTAGGTCAAATAAAACATAGGTATTTGTATTTAAAAAAAATATTTTCTCTGATTTTAATATTTTTTTTAATAAATACTCAGCTCCAAAACAACCCCGGTTTTAACAGTATTTGAAATACTATTTTAAACTTATTTGTAAAGATTTTTTTGACAAATCTTTTGTCTGATCTCCTTAATTGCATTTAATTGTCTAATGTGCGGGCATGGCAGGGCAGATTTCCCTGGTGACCAAAGAATGAAATTCAAGAGTGGCTGGTTTTACAAGATTCTTGTTCATTGTAAAGGGACTCAGTTTACAAGATTATTGTTCATTGTAAAGGGACTCAGTTTCCAATTTCAAGCATAACTGAGTGTACGCTGGCCTCAAGTATTGCTCAATTGGAGAGATAAAACTGTCCCGTTCCCTGGGTTCAAAACTGCAAAGAATGTGCTTGAGATGTAAACACACAACCTCAAAAAGAGAGTGACGTTAACAGGAAGTGCAAACATTAGTTGGTTAGCTTAAGTTTAGGCATATAAAATGACTACTTAGGGCAGGGGTGTCAAACTCATTCCATGGAAGGCCTAGTGTCTGCGGGTTTTTGGTTTTTCCTTTCAATTAAGACCTAGACAACCAGGTGAGGGGAGTTATTTACTAATTAGTGACCGTAATTCATCAATCAAGTAACAGGGAGGAGCGAAAACCCACAGACACTCTGCCCTCCGACCGAGTTTGGGAAACCCTGGGTTAAGGTAAGGGTTAAGGTTAGGTAAAGGTTAGCTTAAGTTGAGATAATTGGGCAAAAGTGGCGCCCTAAGATTATATCGAACTCAGCACCTTTGGCTACAAAAAGAGGGTGGTTCACACCAATCTGCCTCTTAGCAAGCGCTTAACGCTATTTGACTGTGCCACTGTTCTTGTGCAACCGAGGAAGAGCCAATCGTAGTACGTTGTTCCTCCTCCCAGGAATAGGACTGTTGTCATGTCTGATTGATCGGAGCAACGCCATGTCTACTTTGGAGGAACGACTTGGAGCGTTCACGTGCTTGGAAAGAGCTTCTCACCATTGACCATGAAATTGCGGCCATATTTGTTGACATTTTCAGTGGTGCGTGACATCAGAGTTCAGCATGTGGGAAAGCTTGGATTCCAGAGATAATACCAGAGTTTCTTAGTTATAATTACGAGTTGGGGGGGGGGGGGGGGGGGGGGGGGGGGTGTACGCGTGCATTTTTCCCAGTAGGATGGATTTATTTACGAGTTCCCAACATCATGTGAACACGGCATGTTTTAGACCTAAAACAACTCTCCTAATGACTCATTCACTGTCTCGATAGCGAGTCACAGAGACTAATCTTTACTCTTAGTCACTACAAAAATGTACTAATTGTTTGCGAATCGCACATCACTAATAAGATAGCCATACTGAGTAAATTTAACTAGCGAAATTATTCAGGCTGTACTAGTCACAGTATAGTTTTCATTGGCCGCCATTAAGTATAAATACTATCAAAAATGAAATCTATAGCTGAAGATAATATTAACATTTTTAGACTGTTGGGAAAGCCTTCAAGGTGAAGCTGGTTGAGAGAATGCCAAGAGTGTGCAAAGCTGTCATCAAGGCAAAGGCTGGTTACTTTGAAGGATCTCAAATACAGTATAAATATATTTTGATTTGTTGAAACAATTTGTGGTTACTACATTATTCCATATGTGTTGTGTTGATGTCTTCACCTTTATTCTACAATGTAGAAAATAGGGGGAAAAAACTTGAATGAGTAGGTGTGTCCAAACTTATGACTGGTACTGTATATAAAGTGTAATATTGGGATGCAAACTCAAAATGTAAGACATTATAATTGTGTATCTGACATGGTACAGGTGTATTATTATTTAAGCCCATAACCATGTGTGTGAGGTGTAAACTTTGTTGCAAAGTAGAATTTCTTAAGACAACCAAGAATCACTCTGTGTGGCCCTTGTTTGTATTATTATGAGTAAGTACATCAATGCTCCCATTTGTCCATGTTTCTTGGAGATCATTTGAATGGTAATGTTTTGTGATACTATCAACTCATTCTGTGGTATAAGCACATTCATAGTTCTATAACACCTAATGTCACTTTACTTAAGGTGTCTATGCACCCTCTATAAGGGCATATGACATGGTTATGATGCCCATCTTTCCATTCACTATGACAGAGAGGTTGTAAATGAGATAACACCATGCTATAACATCTGGTATGTAGACTCTTATGTAGTATGTAATAATACATGACATAAGTTGTCAGGCAGACTGTATAGTAGCAGTTGTAATTAATAGTTGACATTAGAGCGTGCGTCAACAGTATGTTCAGTCATTTTTAACACTCATTATAACCGGTGTTATAACATCTCATGCTATTTAAAACTACTTATGACAGCTGTTATATACATATACATAATGTGTTATATGGCTGTTATAAAAGGCTTTATGAATGCATGCACCTACAGTAAAGTGTTACCAATAATACTTTTTTGGTGTAGGAATTGTACATCTGTGTCCCGGAGTGATTATTGATCTGAGCTAGCAGCTGGTAGTCCTGATCACCTATTAACACTGTCTGTCACTCCAGCAGCATCACTGTTGGTCCTAATAACCTATTAACACTGTCTGTCACAGGTCCTAATAAACCATTAACACTGTCTGTCACTCCAGCAGCATCACCAGTGGTCCTAATAACCTATTAACACTGTCTGTCACTCCAGCAGCATCACCGGTGGTCCTAATAAACCATTAACGCTGTCTGTCACTCCAGCAGCATCACCGGTGGTCCTAATAACCTATTAACACTGTCTGTCACTCCAGCAGCATCACCAGTGGTCCTAATAACCTATTAACACTGTCTGTCACTCCAGCTGCATCACTGGTGGTCCTAATAACCCATTAACGCTGTCTGTCACTCCAGCAGCATCACCGGTGGTCCTAATAAACCATTAACGCTGTCTGTCACTCCAGCAGCATCATCGCTGGTCCTAATAACCCCTTAACACTGTCTGTCACTCCAGCAGCATCACCAGTGGTCCTAATAACCCATTAACACTGTCTGTCATTCCAGCAGCATCACCGGTGGTCCTAATAAACCATTAACGCTGTCTGTCATTCCAGCAGCATCATCGCTGGTCCTAATAACCCATTAACACTGTCTGTCATTCCAGCAGCATCACTGCTGGTCCTAGTAACCCCTTAACACTGTCTGTCACTCCAGCAGCATCACCAGTGGTCCTAATAACCCATTAACACTGTCTGTCACTCCAGCAGCATCACCGGTGGTCCTAATAAACCATTAACGCTGTCTGTCACTCCAGCAGCATCATCGCTGGTCCTAATAACCCATTAACACTGTCTGTCATTCCAGCAGCATCACCGGTGGTCCTAATAAACCATTAACGCTGTCTGTCACTCCAGCAGCATCATCGCTGGTCCTAATAACCCATTAACACTGTCTGTCATTCCAGCAGCATCACTGCTGGTCCTAGTAACCCCTTAACACTGTCTGTCACTCCAGCAGCATCACCAGTGGTCCTAATAACCCATTAACACTGTTTGTCATTCCAGCAGCATCACCGGTGGTCCTAATAACCCATTAACACTGTTTGTCACTCCAGCAGCATCACCAGTGGTCCTAATAACCCCTTAACACTGTTTGTCATTCCAGCAGCATCACCAGTGGTCCTAATAACCCATTAACACTGTTTGTCATTCCAGCAGCATCACCAGTGGTCCTAATAACCCATTAACACTGTTTGTCACTCCAGCAGCATCACCAGTGGTCCTAATAACCCATTAACACTGTCTGTCACTCCAGCAGCATCATCGCTGGTCCTAATAACCCATTAACACTGTCTGTCATTCCAGCAGCATCACTGCTGGTCCTAGTAACCCCTTAACACTGTCTGTCACTCCAGCAGCATCACCAGTGGTCCTAATAACCCATTAACACTGTTTGTCATTCCAGCAGCATCACCAGTGGTCCTAATAACCCATTAACACTGTCTGTCACTCCAGCAGCATCACCGGTGGTCCTAATAACCCATTAACACTGTCTGTCATTCCAGCAGCATCACCGGTGGTCCTAATAACCCATTAACACTGTTTGTCATTCCAGCAGCATCACCAGTGGTCCTAATAACCCATTAACACTGTTTGTCACCGGTGGTCTAGTCTAGTCTAGTTAGGTTCTTTCCACTAGTCCATGGGCAGACAGATGATGACTGTTTGTTGTTTTTGGATGATAGATTAAGTAAAGAGAAGGGAAAGATGTGGGTTATATGGTCTGATTAAACTGTCCACAGGTCACTGGGTTTCCATTGGGCAGAGAGAGTATCATCAACCCAAACCAGATGTCCTTATGGACTGTGTTTTCTTAGCTGATGTCACTGGTGATGATCTGAGAGGTTTGGTCTGGGGTCTGGGAATGGTGGGAGCGTTCTATGAAGCTGCTCCACACAAGCAGTTCAGACAATCTAGCCACCTAGCTACTATGGCAACATAATAGATATTTGACTTCAAAGATTTGCACTGACTGTGATCCGAAGACCACATGATATAACACGAAAAGGAGCATTAGCATAAAACGTATTTTTATCGAACAATACATAAACAATACAAAAACACATAAACAATACACAACATTGGCCCAGATTTCCAAATGTTCAACTATTTATGAAAAGATCTTGATGATTTTTCAGGAGGTGGACCGAAATCTGTCAGAGCTCTCAAACCACTGTATGTGTGTGTAAGTCTTTGGAGGGGTCGGACAAAAAGGACAAGACAAGGAGCAGTTGGACATCCATGGATATAGCACAATGAAGTGGACCTCTTCTTCTTCTTCAAACAGGGGTCACGGATGGCGGACAGAAAAGGAAGCAGAAAAGATGCAGGACAGAGGACAATCTGAGTGAACCCTGCACACATTGTAAAGCCATCACAACAGAGCCTGTGAGTCAGTAGCGCTCCTGGGAAAAAGAAGGAAGAACGCAGGAGAAGAGGAGGAGAGACGGAGGGAGCACATGGAATTCCAAAGGTAAACGAGAGGACAGTCAGGGGACGGGACAGGCAGACTTCCAGAGCTCTACCTGCAGATGTAATCTAGGATCTGTTCCTCTGCTCTGCCAGTCACCATCACCACTGTCTGAGGCTGAGGGCTGTGCTTCTGCTTGTGCTTCTGAAAAGCACTCTGTAACAACTGTTGATGTAAAAAAGAGAAGAGCTTTAGAAATCCAACTGATTGGTAATTGATGAAAGGGTGGGGGATGTCAGGGTCTGCATGGTACTGAACTACTGCTGATTCTTCCTAAAGGATTGCCTTTCTCCCATGATTCAGCCAGTACACTTCAGATCCATCAGCGTAATAGCACAATATGTTGAACATCAATAACATGAACATCCAGCACGTATTGATGAGAGTGAAGGGCATACAGTCCAGGGAGGGTTCTAGAGTGGTGTTATGTCATATTTAGGTGCTCTGAAGTCCGTGGAAGTTTCAGTAACGAGTCATTTGTGTGTCCAGAGCCCAAGTAGTGCACAATATAGGGAATAGAGTGCCATTTGGGCTGCAGCCGTTGAAAGAGCTGTCCTCCTCGGCCTGTTCATTATAATGCCCAGTAGTTTAAGGATAGATATTAACTAAATGGTCATGAGTCTATATATCATCCCATGTTTCATGGACTTTTTGCTGCCACATCCTCCCTTAACACACATATCAAATCCTCCATGGTCTTAAATACACCATTGTGCTTTCAATATATACATATATATATATATATATACACATGATACAAATATTGTATTATTATTAAGTACACAACTGTAATTACAACTTTCATTTGAAGAATAGGCTAATTGAACTGATCCTTCACAAGAGTGTTGGATATTTATCCTCTGGATGTTTCTGGTCTTCAGGCGTTATCTTCTGACAGTTGTTTTTCTGTCTCTGTCTTTGTTCTGAAAGAGAGAAAACATCATCAGACCTCCTGGTTTTCACCCACTGAAGATGACTCCCTATCCCCTTAATAGTGCACTATTTTTGACTATGGCCCATAGGACTCTGGTCAAAAGTAGTGCACTATATAGGGAATAGGGTGTCGTTTGGGACGCAGTCTTAGATTAGATGCATGAAATGATGTAGCCCAGCTCTCCATTTCACCTTATTTTTCAGTCTGCAGTCACAATGACATCATTGTAATCTAGGCCAACAGAGTGAAAAATAAAGGGTTTGAATCAGAATGGGATGTTTAGCATTTGTCTGTTCTATCAAAACAGAGCACCCTTGATTTTCTCCTGTGGTTATGTCCTTGGGGTCCAGGTTGTCTGGCCAGGAAGCCAGCCCAGGGAGCAGAAAGCAGAGCCTCATATTTTCCCTTCTCACCTCTCTGTGTTTTGTGACACACCTGGCTTGCATTACGTCCATTCGCTTTGGTGAGGAGGTTGTAAGTTATTGGAATGGCATTGTTTCTTGAGTCAGAGCTAGGCCGTACCGTACGTGAGCTAAGTGGGAGCGGGAGCTGGAGCTCCTGATCAATGCTCCTGGAGTCAAATGGAGTCTAATCAGATTTCAAAACAAGCTCTGGTCAGTTTTCTTACTGAAGCTTTTGGGGAAATCTTTTGGATGCTGACAGAATGTTAATCACTGAACAAAAATATAAACGCAACATGCAACAATTTCAAAGATTACAGTTCAAATAAGGACATTTGTCAATTGAAATAAATTCATTAGGAGATAATCTAGGGATTTCACATGGCTGGGAATACAGATATGCATCTGTTGATCACAGATACTGTTTAAAAAAAGGTTGGGGCATGGATCAGAAAACCAGTCACTATCTGGTGTGACCACCATTTGCCTCATGCAATGTGACACAACTCCTTCGCATAGAGTTGATCAGGCTGTTGATTGTGGCCTGTGGAATGTTTTCCAACTCCTCTTCAATGGCTGTGTGAAGTTGCTGGATATTGGTGGGAACTGGAACATGCTGTAGTACACATTGATCCAGAGTATCCCAAACATGCTCAATCGGTGACATGTCTGGTGAGTATGCAAGCCATAGAAGAACTAGGACATGTTCAGCTTCCAGGAATAGTGTACAGATCCTTGCGACATGGGGCCATGCATTATCATGCTGGAACATGAGATGATGGCTGTCTGCCATCTGCCCGGTACAGTTGAAACCGGGATTCGTCCATGAAGAGCGCAACACTTTACATGTTGCGCTGATATTTTTGTTCAGAATAAATGTTCCTGGGGGTGATTTATACACTAACACAATTCTGTATTGTGGTCATGTGTAACTCAGTTGGTAGAGCATAGTGCTTGCAACACCAGGATTGTGGGTTCAAATCCCACTGGGGACCAGAATGAAAATGTAAGCACTCACTACTGTAAGTCTCTCTGGATAAGAGAGTCTGCTAAATGACTCACTACTGTACATCTCTCTGGATAAGAGAGTCTGCTAAATGACTCACTACTGTAAGTCTCTCTGGATAAGGGTGTCTGCTAAATGACTCACTAATGTAAGTCTCTCTGGATAAGAGAGTCTGCTAAATGACTCACTAATGTAAGTCTCTCTGGATAAGAGTGTCTGCTAAATGACTCACTACTGTAAGTCTCTCTGGATAAGAGAGTCTGCTAAATGACTCACTACTGTAAGTCTCTCTGGATAAGAGAGTCTGCTAAATGACTCACTACTGTAAGTCTCTCTGGATAAGAGAGTCTGCTAAATAACTCACTACTGTAAGTCTCTCTGGATAAGAGAGTCTGCTAAATGACTCACTAATGTAAGTCTCTCTGGATAAGAGAGTCTGCTAAATGACTCACTACTGTAAGTCTCTCTGGATAAGAGAGTCTGCTAAATAACTCACTACTGTAAGTCTCTCTGGATAAGAGAGTCTGCTAAATGACTCACTACTGTAAGTCTCTCTGGATAAGAGAGTCTGCTAAATGACTCACTACTGCAAGTCTCTCTGGATAAGAGAGTCTGCTAAATTACTCACTACTGTAAGTCTCTCTGGATAAGAGCATCTACTGGAATCTATTTCTGTTTTCTTTAGATGTGAACATCATTTGTTGAATAAATATTATTGTTATATTAAGGTTAAGGAGGTTTCATCTACATTAGTTAAATACGCCCTTCAAGGAGGCTTATCAATTATAAACATTTCCCTTTTTGTATTGAAACAGTAGCCTATCTAAAACATTGATCTACTAAGCATGGATTTTCCACGCTTTCTTTTTCACTTAATGAAATAGTTGTGTCCTGGCTATTCTGTGAAATAAATAAAAAGTTAAAATGATTACATTGTCCTGAATAGGGCGGCACTACTCCAACATGATAAACTAGTTGGAAAAATACATTCAAACAAATTCATCATGCTCAGTGTCATACATTGACACTGAGGCGGCAGGGTAGCCTAGTGGTTAGAGCGTTGGACTAGTAACCGAAAGGTTGCAAGTTTGAATCCCTGAGCTGTCGTTCTGCCCCTGAACAGGCAGTTAACCCACTGTTCCTAGGCCGTCATTGAAAATAAGAATTAGTTCTTAACTGACTTGCCTAGTTAAATAAATAAATACATCTACATGTTTTATCTCTATTCAATTTAATTTGTCTTTACAACGATCCTGTTGCTGATAATCTAATTACATTAATATGACGATTCATTTAAATGCGCTCATTTATTTAATGTGCATTTTAGGACTGACTCCTGTTTCGTGTTGAATTAGTCTTTAACTACTTCCATATGTCTGTCCATGATAAAATACCCAGTGAAGATCATTTGAATACAATACAAGGCATGAGGTAGAATACAGTCGCAGGAGCAGCAGCACTGCACAGCACTCAACTCTATGCTGCGTCACAAATGGAACCCTATTCACTTTATAGTGCACGGACCCATAGGGCTCTGGTCAGAAGTAGTGCACTATGGGAAAAGGGTGCCATTTAGAGTACATACTATTAGTACTGCTCACAGCAGAGAGGGAACGCAACAGTCAATCAACAACAAGCTTCCTCTGAACACAAAACATTCACTTCAATTTTTTTCAATTGGTAACACTTTATCATAACTTTCATGAATAAGCATGATTATTAAACAGTTTAATCAACTATTTATAAATAGGTATTTCAATATTGGTAAAAATGTACAATTATTTATAATGGCTTACTCATAAACGTTTTTATGTTTTAAGTGTCACCAGCGCTTCTGAGTTTGCATTTGGTATAATACTCAATATCCAGTATCCATTTAACTAAAGGTACTGGGCTGGACCAATGTTGCTGTAATGTTTGGACCCTAAGGGGAAGCCTGGTTTGTAATGGGAGTGTTCACTGCCAAGCATCATCACTAGATCCCATGAAGACAAGATCCCTGGCATTCTAACCTTGATATGGAGACTATAGATTTACTGGGTTTTTCCACTTAATAATTCTATAAATCTAGAGCTAGAACATACAGTACTCATAAATGCTGGCCACGCTCTGTCTAAATGGAATAGAGAGTATAGTATGAAGTCTGATAAAGTACACTCGATAGGCATGATATGGCTGAGGCATGTAGTCTCCTACACAGTAAGTCATAGCTGTAGCTTAAGCATGTATGACTTTATTTTCATACATTTTCTGCCTCAGTTGAGGGTAACAACACTTGTGAAAACCTTGAAGAGACAATGATGTTTTACTTTATACAGTGTTCTCTCTCTACAGTCTACAGTAGCTCATTAGTCCACTCTGCAGGTCTGGAAAGGTGTTGAAAAGACAAAACTGCACTCGTATTATATCCTGAATAGTTCACATGTGCTTCATTTCATTATATTCTTCTTCTTTAGAAACAAAGAAACGAGTGGCTGCTGAAGGGTGTTTTTCTGGGAGAAAGGCTGTCCCAAATGGCACCCTATTCCCTATATAGTGCACTACTTTTGACCAGAGCCCTATGAGTCCTGGTACAAAGTAAAGCACTTTAAAGGAAATGGGGTGCCATTTGGGACAGCCTTAATGGGAGAAAGGAGTGAGAGCTGTTATGGAGACCAGTTTTACTTTAAGCAGCACATCAAAGAGCTAAGAGAGCTAGCTCAATCTGGTTCAAATACCAGCAGCAGAATGAATACAGGGTTCAGCACTGGATCAATCATTTAAAGGGCAATTATCTCATTAGCTGGTTTATTCTGTAGGATTCTAACAATGTCCAAGTACTTCCAGGATACATTTATTCTGGATTCATTATTGGGATATATGGTCAGAATCTGTTTTCATATGTCTATGTTTCCAAAAGTCCAAATCCAATGACCAATTATACTGTTGTAAAACTTTTATAGTCGCTGAACTTTGAATTAAAACCATTCACAGCATTATAAATCTGAAATATTTCTTCATGCATTGGATAAATATGATTCCTTCCTGATAGTGAAGAGTATTTTCACATTGTCATCCTCTTTCTGATGTTTAGCTGCCTTAGTCAAACATGATATATTCCTTCTGTTGCAAATCTAATGCATATATTCTATACATTCATACATTCTAGTTATTGTTGAATGATACTATCACAATCCCTACCATTGGGTTCAACGATGAATTAATATCTTTATGCTGTGCATGGGACAACAAAAACATCATGCCTACAGTTTCTGTCAAATGGCACCCTGTTTCCTATATAATGCACTACTGTTGACCAGAGAACTATGGACTCTGGCACCCTGTTTCCTATATAATGCACTACTGTTGACCAGAGCACTATGGACTCTGGCACCCTGTTCCCTATATAATGCACTACTGTTGACCAGAGCACTATGGACTCTGGCACCCTGTTTCCTATATAATGCACTACTGTTGACCAGAGCACTATGGACTCTGGCACCCTGTTTCCTATATAATGCACTACTGTTGACCAGAGAACTATGGACTCTGGCACCCTGTTTCCTATATAATGCACTACTGTTGACCAGAGCACTATGGACTCTGGCACCCTGTTCCCTATATAATGCACTACTGTTGACCAGAGCACTATGGACTCTGGCACCCTGTTCCCTATATAATGCACTACTGTTGACCAGAGAACTATGGACTCTGGCACCCTGTTTCCTATATAATGCACTACTGTTGACCAGAGCACTATGGACTCTGGCACCCTGTTTCCTATATAATGCACTACTGTTGACCAGAGAACTATGAACTCTGGCATCCTGTTTCCTATATAATGCACTACTGTTGACCAGAGCACTATGGACTCTGGCACCCTGTTCCCTATATAATGCACTACTGTTGACCTGAGCACTATGGACTCTGGCACCCTGTTCCCTATATAATGCACTACTGTTGACCAGAGAACTATGGACTCTGGCACCCTGTTCCCTATATAATGCACTACTGTTGACCAGAGAACTATGGACTCTGGCACCCTGTTCCCTATATAATGCACTACTGTTGACCAGAGAACTATGGACTCTGGCACCCTGTTTCCTATATAATGCACTACTGTTGACCAGAGCACTATGGACTCTGGCACCCTGTTCCCTATATAATGCACTACTGTTGACCTGAGCACTATGGACTCTGGCACCCTGTTCCCTATATAATGCATTACTGTTGACCAGAGCACTATGGACTCTGGCACCCTGTTCCCTATATAATGCATTACTGTTGACCAGAGCACTATGGACTCTGGCACCCTGTTCCCTATATAATGCATTACTGTTGACCAGAGCACTATGGACTCTGGCACCCTGTTCCCTATATAATGCATTACTGTTGACCAGAGAACTATGGACTCTGGCACCCTGTTCCCTATATAATATACTACTGTTGACCAGAGCACTATGGACTCTGGCACCCTGTTCCCTATATAATGCATTACTGTTGACCAGAGCACTATGGACTCTGGCACCCTGTTCCCTATATAATGCATTACTGTTGCCAGAGCACTATGGACTCTGGCACCCTGTTCCCTATATAATGCATTACTGTTGACCAGAGCACTATGGACTCTGGCACCCTGTTCCCTATATAATGCATTACTGTTGACCAGAGAACTATGGACTCTGGCACCCTGTTCCCTATATAATGCATTACTGTTGACCAGAGCACTATGGACTCTGGCACCCTGTTCCTTATATAATGTACTACTGTTGACCAGAGCACTATGGACTCTGGCACCCTGTTCCCTATATAATGCATTACTGTTGACCAGAGCACTATGGACTCTGGCACCCAGTTCCCTATATTATGCACTACTGTTGACCAGAGCACTATGGACTCTGGCACCCAGTTCCCTATAAAATGCACTACTGTCGACCAGAGAACTATGGACTCTGGCACCCTGTTCCCTATATAATGCATTACTGTTGACCAGAGCACTATGGACTCTGGCACCCTGTTCCCTATATAATGCACTACTGTTGACCAGAGCACTATGGACTCTGGCACCCTGTTCCCTATATAATGCATTACTGTTGACCTGAGCACTATGGACTCTGGCACCCAGTTCCCTATATAATGCACTACTGTCGACCAGAGAACTATGGACTCTGGCACCCTGTTCCCTATATAATGCACTACTGTTGACCAGAGCACTATGGACTCTGGCACCCTGTTCCCTATATAATGCACTACTGTCGACCAGAGCACTATAGACTCTGGCACCCTGTTCCCTATATTATGTACTACTGTTGACCATAGGCTGTCATGTAAAGTACTTAAGTGCAAATACTTTAAAGTACTACTTAAGTAGTTTTTGGGAGTATCTTTACTTTTACTCCACTACATTCCTAAAGAAAATAATGTACTTTTTACTCCGTACATTTTACCTGACACCCAAAAGTACTCGTTACATTTTGAATGCTTAGCAGGACAGGAACATGGTCTAATTCACGCACTTATCAAGAGAACATCCCTGGTCATCCCTACTGCCTCTGATCTGACAGACTCACTCAACACAAATGCATCTTTTGTAAATTATGTCTGAGTGTTGGAGTGTGCCCCTGGCTATCCATACATTTTAAAAACAAGAAAATGGTGCCGTCTGTTATGCTTAAAATAAGAAATTTGAAATAATTTCTACTTCTACATTTTCTTTTGATACTTAAGTATATTTAGAACCAAATACTTTTAGACTTTTACTCAGGTGGTATTTTACTGGGTGACTTTCTATTAAGGTACCTATACCTTTACTCAAGTATCACAAGTGGGTACGTTTTTCACCACTGGGAATAGGGTTCCATTTGAGACAGGGACTCAGAGTTGTAACGACAAAGTGGTTAACAGCAGAAGGAATGAGGAGGAGAACAGCCTCAGATTAAGGCATGATGCACATCTACATCATTCACCCAGCACTGAGATTCACATGTCTCCAGCAGTCCTCAAGACAATTGAAATACTATCTCCAGATTTGACTATTTTGGCTGACTGTATGCTTGTAGTAGTTACTTTGTCCAGGGTATTTGTGACTTGCCCGACTACTCATTCACATTGCTCCGGCCAAACACCAGGCTCACTATAATTTCTTCTCCAAGATGAACGTATGCAGTGATCGACAGAGCAGCGTAACTAAATTCAGGATGAGTCGTCAGGCAAATTTGTGAGTACTGCATGGATGAATTCTTACGGGTTAGCTCATTTATACTTTGATGATACACGATTCTCTACCGCTCACTTTCCACCTGGAGTAATGATCTTGTCCAGTTCACAAGGTTCAAACCAACGGCTTAGTCCTCACTGTTTTCTCTTGACGTCAACAATCAGTCCTCATCTAGGACACTCATCCTGGGGCTGATGCAGGTCCTGCGTGGCTCAGTTGGTAGAGCATGGTGCTTGTAATGTCAGGACCGTGGGTTTGAGTCCTGCTGGACCCACCCATAACAACATGTATGTACGCACTACTGTAGGTCACTTTGGGGAAAAAGCGCCTCCTAAATGGGATATATTATGCAGGTCTAATGTAATGAGAGTTGAGGTTGTACTTCAATGTTTCTGCTCTGACTGATCCCATCGACTCCACCAGTGGTAGGGAACAGAGGTGTAGATTTCACACTGCGGGGAGGCTGCCACATGTCAACCATTCCCACATAAATTAGCTTAGATGTGCTACGGTCAGGTTAGGATGAAATTGGCTCCTTATTAATAACTACAGTATTATAGTATGACACTGATTTGAACGAGAAGGCAGCATTGAAGAGGGTGAATATATCCAAGTGTTTCCCTAACTTTTTTCCATAACCTACCTAATTTATTCAACATATTCTTATGATCAAACTAATGATAGTTTGGTGACAGTTTGAACTGATATAGACTATCTATAGGGGACTATCCAAATAACGTGGGGCCAAAACCCAGCCTTTAGCCATGAGGAGTTCGGCCACAAGACGCAGCCCACAGTTATGAAATTCTCATTTTCTCAATGACAGATTGACCTGAAATAAGAACCCAGAACTAGCTCTAAAATAGTTTGTTTGGAAGTTGAAAGGCCACTTAAAGGGACTCCATGAACGGCCTAGTTAAGTTATTTATCTCTGGGAGGATTTCAACCAATAAGACGCTTGACATCCACACCATACCACTCTCCTGTCAGTCATACAGTAGCTCTGCCCCTCCAGTGGCACTCACCATTTTCCTCTGCTTGCTGAGGCAGAAAGTACAGATGTGTTTGGGCTGGTTCTCTGAGCCCTGGCCGGGCGAGGGGCTGAGACTGTGGAGGGTGTGGTGGTGGAATGGGGGTGTGGAGGTGTGGCACGGCTGCCCATCCCCACACGCCTCGCCCACCAGCAGCACATTACCCAGGTGGGAGATGTAGCTGGACGCCAGCCGCAGAGTCTCGATCTTGGACAGCTTCCTGTCAGCTGGCTCGGTGGGGATGAGGGTCCTCAGGGCAGTGAAGGCCGTGTTCACGCTGTTGGTGCGGTCCCTCTCTCGAGCGTTTGCCACGTTCCGCTGCCGCACCTCCACCACCGGGGCCCCTACCACCATCGGGGGCCCCGCCAGCCTCCCAGCAACTCCGCAGAACTTCCTCTTCCTGCTTCCCACCTTGATCTGAAACCCGTTGGAGCCGCCGTTGAGACGGAAGGAGGACTTCTGGGAGTCGGAGCCCGAGCTCTCGCTGCCGCCGTTCTCCTCCTCGTCCTCTGACATCATGCTGATGTCGGAGAAGAGGAAGCGGCTTGGGGGAGCCGTACGCACCATCGTAAAAGACATCAGTCCAGATCTACAAGACAGGTGGGAGACTCCTCTCTCATATAGAGACCTGTAGAAAGACCAGATCCCCCCAGTATTGTAGATCCTCTACTTAATCCTTGGACATGAGGACAAAAGAGATCAAGACACTCAGATTAAATCACTATTTGATATCTCTCGCTCTTTCTCTGCTTCTCTCCACCTCTCTCTCTCTCTCTCTCTCTCTTCCTCTCTCTTTCTCTGTCTCACCTCTCTCTCTCTCTCTCTCAAGGTGGACCCCTCCTTCACTCCTGGCTGGCTATATTGTGAGCGTCTGTTTCCTCTGGGTTCCCCTCAGTGTGCTGTTAGCCTCCCTCTGCCTCTACACAGATACACGTGTGATTTCTGTCTGAGTGTCTCCGTATGGCTGTCCTTTATAGGCGGTGGGAGGGCCTGCTGCTCCGCTCTACTCTACTCCCCCCTCTGCTCTATGTAGGCGGTGGGAGGGCCTGCTGCTCTGCTCTGCTCTACTCCCCCCTCTGCTCTATAGAAATCTCAGAGATAGAGTTAGACTCTCTCAGTGTCCGGGCTGGACAGGGGTTGGACTGGGGTTGGGGTTGGACTGGGGCTGGGGTTGGACTGGGGCTGGGAAGATGAAAAGAAACGTGGTCTGTATGATGATGAAAACAAATACATGTGATAGACAGTCACTGAACGCCGGATGGTAAGGTCCACTACTTTATGCTCTCTCTCTCTCTCTCTCTCTCTCTCTCTCCTCTCCTCTCCTCTCTTCTCTCTCTCTCTCTCTCTCTCTCTCCTCTCCTCTCCTCTCCTTCTCCACTTCACCATCTACACAGAAGCCTATTGATTTCATGTCAACTGTTTCACACCTCTCGTTCTCAAATAGCACAACAACACAGTTCTGGACTATTGTCTTAATCTCAGCGTTCTACGGTATGAGAAAGCACTGCCTTGACTGATTTGACTAGCGTGGCACTAACGTGAGGTTAGGGCAACACGAGACGGCTGTTGAAAGGTAATATCACAAATGTATAATTTGTCAAGTTACACAATGTTTCAGTCAACCTTCATCTTTCTTATTTATTCATAATATTTATTCTGTGAAATTGACAGCGGAAAAGTAGCCAACAGTCAGCGCCATGGTTGATTAACAGGAAGTGCTAGAGGCAATAAAGTTGGGAGGAGGAAGTGGACGGACGGGAGAATACTGCAGCCAGGTGGACCTGACAGAATGCCTATGCTACTATTACATAGACATGCAGTAGCAGGATTTTCCCTCCACTTTACATATCTCACAGGACCATGCAGGCAGCTCAACACAGTATTACTTTCACCATCCTAATCAACTGTTTCAGGGGATTTTTTTTCTTCCTGAACAATAATCAGATATACTACAAAATGGTCCTAGATGCCAAGAAAATGTCAACAATATAGGAAATAATATACTGCTTTCCATGGCAACATTTGCACATTGCAAAATATGGCCACATTTCAATTGCAAAATTACATTTATAAATTAATTGAGTAAGTGAAAATAGCTAAAAAAATTGTACAACAGACACGGCTTCCTTTTCTTGCTACATCCTCAGCTGACATGTCCTTCTATGTGTTCTGTTCATTGGTATAACATCTCAACATGAATTCATTACTTAATATCTAGTGTCACTGATGAGGTACACATCTATAACATGTCACTGATGAGGGACACATCTTTAACATGTCACTGATGAGGGACACATCTTTAAACATGTCACTGATGAGGTACACATCTATAACATGTCACTGATGAGGGACACATCTTTAACATGTCACTGATGAGGGACACATCTTTAAACATGTCACTGATGAGGTACACATCTTTAACATGTCACTGATGAGGGACACATCTTTAACATGTCACTGATGAGGGACACATCTTTAACATGTCACTGATGAGGGACACATCTTTAACATGTCACTGATGAGGGACACATCTTTAAACATGTCACTGATGAGGTACACATCTATAACATGTCACTGATGAGGGACAAATCTTTAAACCTGTCACTGATGAGGGACACATCTTTAAACCTGTCACTGATGAGGGACACATCTTTAAACGTGTCACTGATGAGGTACACATGTTTAAACATGTCACTGATGAGGGACACATCTTTAAACCTGTCACTGATGAGGTACACATCTTTAAACCTGTCACTGATGAGGTACACATCTTTAAACGTGTCACTGATGAGGGACACATCTATAAACGTGTCACTGATGAGGGACACATCTTTAACATGTCACTGATGAGGGACACATCTATGAACGTGTCACTGATGAGGGACACATCTTTAACATGTCACTGATGAGGGACACATCTTTAAACGTGTCACTGATGAGGGACACATCTTTAAACCTGTCACTGATGAGGTACACATGTTTAAACATGTCACTGATGAGGGACACATCTATAAACATGTCACTGATGAGGGACACATCTTTAAACATGTCACTGATGAGGGACACATCTTTAACATGTCACTGATGAGGGACACATCTTTAACATGTCACTGATGAGGGACACATCTTTAAACATGTCACTGATGAGGGACACATCTTTAACACTGTCAATGATGAGGAACACATCTTTAAACATGTCACTGATGAGGGACACATCTTTAAACTCCCTCCTCAGTTCCTAAATATTATTAATGACACCCTTCCCCTGCCTCCCTCCCTCCCCTGGTCTACCCAGCCTCCCTCCCTCCTCCTGGTCTACCCAGCTTCCCTCCCTTCCCCTGGTCTACCCAGCTTCCCTCCCTTCCCCTGGACTACCCAGCCTCCCTCCCTTCCCCTGGACTACCCAGCCTCCCTCCCTTCCCCTGGTCTACCCAGCCTCCCTCCCTTCCCCTGGTCTACCCAGCCTCCCTCCCTTTCCCTGGTCTACCCAGCCTTCCTCCCTTCCCCTGGTCTACCCAGCCTCCCTCCCTTTCCCTGGTCTACCCAGCCTTCCTCCCTTCCCCTGGTCTACCCAGCCTCTCTCCCTTCCCCTGGACTACCCAGCCTCCCTCCCTCCCCCTGGACTACCCAGCCTCCCTCCCTTCCCCTGGTCTACCGAGCCTCCCTCCCTTCCCCTGGACTACCCAGCCTCCCTCCCTTCCCCTGGACTACCCAGCCTTCCTCCCTTCCCCTGGTCTACCCAGCCTCCCTCCCTTCCCCTGGTCTACCCAGCCTCCCTCCCTTCCCCTGGACTACCCAGCCTCCCTCCCTCCCCCTGGTCTACCCAGCCTCCCTCCCTTCCCCTGGTCTACCCAGCCTCCCTCCCTTCCCCTGGTCTACCCAGCCTCCCTCCCTTCCCCTGGTCTACCCAGCATCCCTCCCTTCCCCTGGACTACCCAGCCTCCCTCCCTCCCCCTGGACTACCCACTCTGCCTCCCTTCCACCCTCAGTCCCAATCCTACTGAACTCTTCTGACATGGGTCAGGGACCTGTCAAAATTTGGAAACTGTTCTGGGAGCAGTACCGCAGACGGCTCGATTGGGCCATTAAGGCGTCTGTCTGCTGTCCGGAGTGATGAGTGACGTGTGTGTGTGTGTGTGTGTGTGTGTGTGTGTGTGTGTGTCTGGAAGCTAGGATGTTGCTGGGGACAGTCCAGGAGCCCGGTCTGCCACACTCCACTCAACCGGTCTTGAAGTGATGCAGGCTCAACAGCTGAGAGAGATAGAGAGAGATAGAGAGAGAGAGAGAGAGATAGAGAGAGATAGAGAGAGAGATAGAGAGAGAGATGCTTGCTTCCTGCACAACTAAGGGAGTTCACACAACTGGAAGACATCAAATTGACTTTTGAGTTTTCCATTAATTTCCTCTTTTATGACAACGTTTCTCACAGATACATTTTCAATTTAATAAGTTCAAAAACAATTTAATGAATGTATTTCTTATTCCTCAAGTTAATATCCTTCAGAATATAAAAAAGAACAAAATACTGTGTCCATGAACTGTGTGGGCTTATTTATATCTGGTGTGTATACAGAATATACAGTATCTCCATTTCAAGGCTGTGAAAGACCCATTACAAAAGACGTCAAGATATTTGTATGGTTTTTTCCTAACTCTTAGAGGCTGGTGTAGCAGCACACACGGTAGGTGACACAGTACCGGAGAGAATATCATGCAAGATGTCATCGCTTGTGACTGGTTTCAGGAAACAAAGCGTATGTCAGAGGAAGTGGTAGAGAAATGATTTGGCAGCCTCACACTCCTCTCTCTCTCTTAGATGATTGCTGGTAATTGGGTTTTTGTGGCCATGCCATTTCTTCCAACGTCCTTTTCTATTTTGTAATGAAGGATGAAGTCAGTCTCCCCTTTCAATTCCATGCCGTAATCTCCAACGTCTTCAGATGCCAAGGAATTCGGATCACTGGAGCTGCTGTGGAATGGAAAACTGAAGTGCTGATCTGACTGGGAGGCAGCCAGGGACCTGATTGTATTTGCCAGCCACCTCCGTTCTGACAGCACCTACTGAGAATTTCATGTATTGATTCTAAAGACGTGGCGCCAAAATCATTATCACCTCGGACGGAGAGGGGAGTTCTGACTCATATTGACTGTACAGTAGAATTTTCCTAGACTTGCCAATCCAGGAACAAATGCTCTCCAGTCAATGAATAAGGCTGAGGTAGCCACTGATAAACTGTTTAGACGATATCCTCTCCCTTCTGGCTTCACTGTCAGTATTATTAGAGCTCTTTCTGGCATGGACACACAGCGCTGGTTCCTCTTCCTTCCCCCAGATCATTTCTGTAAGTGAGAAAGGGGTTCTCTGTCAACTTACCTAGGAACCGATTGAATATTTACACTTTATACCACTGTAACTTCTGATCGTTGTTGTCAATCACTGTTTCCTCCCGGGTGTCACATGGTGGATGAAAGGTTCAGTCCTAGGCTTTGTATACCATGATCTCAGGAGGAGATCTGATCTGAAATAAGTTCTGTTTTACTGACCCACAGAAAGCTGTGAGAAAGGCTCACGGCGGAGGGAGGGTGAGGGCCGACTCACGGCCCCTGGCTGTGTCTCATATGGCATTCTATTTACTAGTCCAACGATCTAACCACTAGGCTACCTGCCGCCCCTGGAGAGTGCTGTCCTGAGGGAGCCCTTCAGACAGCTTGTAAAGCCCCACTCCAGGGCAACACACCACTAGAACACAGCAAGCCCCACTCCAGGGCCACGCACCACTAGAACATAGCAAGCCCCACTCCAGGGCCACGCTCCACTAGAACATAGCAAGCCCCACTCCAGGGCCACACACCACTAGAACACAGCAAGCCCCACTCCAGGGCCATGCACCACTAGAACATAGCAAGCCCCACTCCAGGGTCACGCACCACTAGAACATAGCAAGCCCCACTCCAGGGCCACGCACCACTAGAACATAGCAAGCCCCACTCCAGGGCCACGCACCACTAGAACATAGCAAGCCCCACTCCAGGGCCACGCACCACTAGAACATAGCAAGCCCCACTCCAGGGCCACGCACCACTAGAACATAGCAAGCCCCACTCCAGGGCCACGCATCACTAGAACATAGCAAGCCCCACTCCAGGGCCACGCACCACTAGAACATAGCAAGCCCCACTCCAGGGCCACGCACCACTAGAACACAGCAAGCCCCACTCCAGGGCCATACACCACTAGAACACAGCAAGCCCCACTCCAGGGCCATGCACCACTAGAACACAGCAAGCCCCACTCCAGGGCCACGCATCACTAGACCATAGCAAGCCCCACTCCAGGGCCACGCACCACTAGAACATAGCAAGCCCCACTCCAGGGCCACGCACCACTAGAACACAGCAAGCCACACTCCAGGGCCATGCACCACTAGAACACAGCAAGCCCCAATGTCGTTCTAAGACACTATATAGATTTATCAACTGTGTTCAATTTCAAAGAGCTATGTTTTTTTTATCCTTTCTGCCCAATGACCATGCATGCAAAACACACACAGACACAGACACAGAGACACACACACACACACACACACACACACACACACACACACACACACACACACACACACACACACACACACACACACACACACACACACACACACACACACACACACACACACACACACACACACACACACGTATAACACATGCAAGATTTAATAGCACATTTGTTCGGGGAAAGAGACATGGTCATGTGACAATGCTGCCTGTTCACTTGTTCAAAGCTAGATAAGGTAGGGGGATTTTATAGAAACTAGTCACAGATGTCAATCTGGTGTTGCAGGTATGAGGCATAATGTGTTGCAGCTTGATGTTTGAAGACTTGAGCCTAAATGACTCATTGGTTGTACTGTGCCCTTTCAGTTTTATGCCTTGTGTAATGAGTTTATAATGAGCTTGACTTAACTATGTGCACTGATAGGACCGACCGACCGACCATCTGACCTGCTCGAGCTCATAGGCAACCAAAGGCCTGTTTTTGTCTGTGGCAACTCAAACACCCTGCTGGGTTATTACAGTTGGAGGAGTTTGGAATACCAGCAACGTTTTATCAAACCGAGTTGGAAAGACCACCACATGCAATATTGTAGTCCTACTGTAATGTCAATGAGACACAAAGTATTTTAAGACCCTTTTCATTTCAAAAACTGTGAATAAACTACTTAATACTTTATTTTCATTCACATTTCCCCATTTGTATTTGACATTATGCTCGTTTAAAGCTTTAGGTGGTTCACCTTCAGCAAAATATACATTTCTGTGGTGTTTTTATGATTTCAGAAAGATTCAAAACGTTTCCAGTGATAAAAAATAACGTAATAATTGCAATGTTTCCACCAATATGTCCCATAGGTCTTAAACTTGGTCCAAAAAGTTGTTGCTTAAGAATGTTATTTTCCACATGGACACGTGGGTACGATAGGCTACCAGCGGTTAGGTTGGAGATCATTTCATTTTCTCGTCTTGTGTTCATAATTGTTCTGTGTTTGTAGATACACAAACATGCCTCTCTCTCAGTAACAGACAATTAGCTGAAAATACACTTGCAACCTTCCTAATTATGAAATCCCTACACTGAGATGAACTGCAGCTACATATCATCAAATCTATTTTTTTTCTGTAATTCTGAAAAGATATCGTCTGACATAATGTGCAGCTGACTTGGACCTAAACCTCCCAGCCTGATGGCTGTTGCCAACAACACATCAGTCTGTAAAATGTATATAGGTTCAGACATTTTGTGAAATAGCACAGTTACAAATAGAAATGAAACTGGATGGACATCAGAAATAGAGGAAGGACTAAAAACAAACTATTGTAAAATATATTGTGTCTGTAAAATGTGTATAATATGTATAAACTGAAGGTAGAAGACTAAGTGATATTGTTTATTAGTTTACTCCAATTGGGGGAGGGGTTGTAGGGTTTGCAGGGAATAATTGGAGTCGAGGCAGCAGGCAGGGCACTCTCGTGTCACCCCAGGTGATTGGCTACCAGGCTCACCCAGAGCCCCCTGTTGCTCACATGTTTTTGTTTTCACTGCATTCCCAGCATAAGGCGCTCGTAGATTCAGGCGCAGCTGGGAATTTTATTGACAGATCATTTGCCCATAGTTTAGGGATCCCCATTGTTCCTGTGGATTTGCCTTTCCCTGTGCATGCCCTAGATAGTCGACCATTAGGGTCAGGGCTAATTACGGAGGCCATCGCTCCACTGGGCATGGTTACGCAGGAGGGTCACAAGGATTATTGATTCTCCTGTGTTTCCTGTGGTGCTGGGCCTACCCTGGTTGGCCTGTCATGACCCCACTATTTCGTGGCAATAGAGGGCTCTCACAGGGTGGTCACAAAAGTGCTCGGGGAGGTGTTTAGGGGTTTCCGTTGGTGCTACTATGGTGGAAAGTCCAGACCAGGTCTCCACCGTGCGCATCCCCTCTGAATATGCTGATTTGGCTCTCGCCTTCTGTAAGAAGAAGGCGACTCAATTACCACCCCATCGACGGGGGGATTGTGTGCGATGAATCTCCTGGTAGACGCAGCACTTCCCAGGAGTCACGTGTATCCCCTGTCGCAAGAGGAGACGGCGGCTATGGAAACATATGTCTCCGAATCTCTGGGGCAGGGATCTAGATCTCAGGAGCGCTTACAACCTGGTGCGTATCCGGGAGGGGAACGAGTGGAAGACGGCATTTAGTACCACCTCAGGGCACTGTGAGTACCTCGTCATGCCGTACGGGTTGATGAATACTCCATCAGCCTTCCAGGCCTTTGTAGACAAGATTTTACGGGACCTGCACGGGCAGGGTGTAGTGGTGTATATCAGCGACATTCTGATATACTCCGCTACACGGGCCGAGCATGTGTCCCTGGTGCGCAATGTGCTTGGTCGACTGTTGGAGCATGACCTGTACGTCAAGGCTGAGAAATGCCTGTTTTTTCAACAGTCCGTCTCCTACCCAGGGTACTGCATTTCCACTTCAGGGGTGGAAATGGAGAGTGACCGCATTTCAGCAGTGCCTAATTGACCGACTCCCACCACGATTTTTAGGATTTGCCAACTACTACCGGAAGTTTATCCGGGGTTTTGGTCAGGTAGCGGCTCCCATTACCTCACTGCTGAAGGGGGGACCGGTGCGTTTGCATTGGTCGGCTGGGGCGGACAGGGCTTTTGGTCACCTGAAGGGTCTGTTTACCTTGGCTCCGGTGCTGGCTCATCCGGATCCCTCTTTGGCGTTCATAGTGGAGGTGGACGCGTCCGAGGCTGGGATAGGAGCCGTGCTCTCTCAGCGCTCCGGTACGCCACCAAAGCTCCGCCCCTGTGCCTTCTTTTCAAAGAAGCTCAGCCTGGCGATGCGAAACTATGACGTGGGGGACCCTGGAGCTGTTGGCTGTCATCAAGGCCTTGAAGGTGTGGAGACATTGGCTTGAGGGGGCTAAACACCCTTTTCTCATCTGGACCGACCACCGCAATCTGGAGTACATCCTGGTGGCGAGGAGACTGAACCCTCGCCAGGCAAGGTGGGCCATGTTCTTTACCCGTGTTGTTTTCACCCTGTCCTACAGACCAGGTTCCCAGAACACTAAGGCAGACACACTGTCCCGGATGTATGACACAGAGGAGCGGCCCATGGATCCCACTCCCATACTCCCGGCCTCTTGCCTGGTGGCACCTGTGGTGTGGGAGCTGGACGCGGACATCGAGTAGGCGTTACGTATTGAGCCCACTCCCCCCCAATGTCCAGCTGGGTGTCTGTACGTTCCGTCTGCTGCCTGCGACCGTTTAATCTATTGGGCCCATACGTCACCCTCCTCTGGTCATCTGGGCATCGGTCGGACAGTGCGCTGTCTTAGTGGGAAGTACTGGTGATCCACTTTAGCTAAGGACGTGAGGGTTTATATCTCCTCCTGCTCGGTGTGCACCCAGTGCAAGGTCCCTAGGCATTCAGAGGGAAGTTACAACCCTTACCCGTTCCACGACGGCCGTGGTCGCACCTGTCGGTGGATTTCCTAACGGATCTTCCTCCATCACTGGGTAACACCACGATCCTTGTCGTTGTGGATCGGTTTTCTAAGTCCTGTCATCTCCTCCCTTTGCCCGGTCTCCCTACAGACTGCGGAGGCCCTGTTTACACACGTCTTCCAGCACTACGGGGTGCTTGAAGACATAGACCTGATCGAGGTCCCCAGTTCACGTCAAAGGTCTGGAGGGTGTTCATGGAACGTCTGGGGGTCTCGGTCAGCCTTACCTCGGGATTCGAGGCGTCGGGCGAGGGGCCTTCAGTACCTCGTGGAGTGGGAGGGGTACGGTCCGGAGGAGAGATGCTGGGAGCCGGTGGAGGACGTATTGGACCCCTCGATGCTGCGGGAGTTCCACCGTCTCTATCCGGATCACCTGGTGCGTAGAGCTGGCACAGGACTTACCAGGCTGGGCAGACGCACCGGAGACACAGTGCGCAGAGCCGGCGCAGGATATCCTGGGCCGAAGAGATGCACCGGAGACCAGGAGCGCTGAGCCGGCACAATCCGTCCTGGCTGAATGCCCACTCTAGCATGGCAGATGCGGGGAGCTGGCACAGAGCGCACCGGGCTGTGGATGCATACCGGTGACACAGTGCGTGTAACCGCAAAGCATGGTGCCTGAAGGGTCACATGCTCCTCAAAGCGACTGTCTTGCTCCAGAGTCCAACCCCTCCAAACCCTTTCATCCCTCTCCACTGCCAACCACTCCTCGCTCAAACGGTCCAATAATTCCTCCTCGGTCTCGGACTCACCCCTCAGCACCGACGCCCAGGTCATCTGCCCCCCCCCCAAATGTTTTGTTGGGGCTGCCTCTCGGGTTTCCGTTGTGTCCTCTCCTCCTGACTACGCTGCTTGGTTCGTTTGTGGTGGGATCTTCTGTTACGTCCGTTGTTGGAATGAGACCAAGGTGCAGTGTGGTAAGCATACATCTTTCTTTATTTTGATGAACACCCAAAAACAACAAAAGATAAATGAACATAAAGTTCTGCAAAATATACAGCAACTAACAAAATCAAGATCCCACAATGAAGGTGGGAAAAAAGGCTGCCTAAGTATGATCCCCAATCAGAGACAACGATAAACACCTGCCTCTGATTGGGAACCATACCAGGCCAACAAAGAAATAGAAACCTAGATTTGCCCACCCAAGTCACACCCTGACCTAACCAAATAGAGAATAGAAAAAGGCTCTCTAAGGTCAGGGCGTGACAAGGTTAGAATAAAATAAACACTAGGGGAGAGAAGTTTACAACTCAGAACCATATAGTTCTTGATCAAATATTTCAGTTTTTTTGTGTGTGCTGAGGAATTCAAAAATATTTTAATTCTTGCTGAAGCCTTTGTTAAAGCTGTTACTCGGACAGTTTATAGGTGGAGAGGGGAGATGCATTGAGTTTCCGCCATTTTGAATGTTTATTAAGTAGTAATTATTGCTCACAGCAACATATTCCATGCAGTAGTCTACTTCTCTATGAACACGACATAGCCATCTGCATGATCTTTCTCACCACTCTTAAGTATTGCTGTGCAGATCAAGTCATTCATATGCTGTGCCTTCGTTTTCTATCCTTCTTCTAGGTCATCTGGGTTAAATAGTTAACAGTGAATGAACGGCTTGCATCGTCTTTCTATCAGAAGACACACGGACTACAGTCGCATAACGTGTCATTTTCAGCTATAGAGGTTACAGATTATTTCTATGATGTGTTCTGAAGTGTAGCTGCTGTTGTAACATAACTGATCTGATCCAGCATGAGTACCAGAGGACTACATCACATTGTTGGGTGTTTGGAAGGCCTGTTAGTTTCTGAACAGGCTCAGAGGACTCCATCACATTGTACTGTGTTTGGAAGGCCTGTTAGTTTCTGAACTGGCTCAGAGGACTCCATCACATTGTACTGTGTTTGGAAGGCCTGTTAGTTTCTGAACTGGCTCAGAGGACTCCATCACATTGTACTGTGTTTGGAAGGCCTGTTAGTTTCTGAACTGGCTCAGAGGACTCCATCACATTGTATTGTGTTTGGAAGGCCTGTTAGTTTCTGAACTGGCTCAGAGGACTCCATCACATTGTACTGTGTTTGGAAGGCCTGTTTGTTCCTGAACTGGCTCAGATGACAGATGACAACAGCACATAGTGGCTGTGTGGCACCCTATTCCCTATTTAGTGCACTACTTTTGACCAAGTCATGCACTATATAGGGAATGTGGTATCATTTGGCATACATCCTAAATAAGTAGGATGAAACTGGAGGAAAAAAAGTTATTAATATGTTGATATAAAAGAAACACTGGTCCACTTCACAAGGTCGCAAAAATCCGGTAACTTTCCTCAAATTCCCTGGTTTTCTAGAAAACCCAATTGGAAAATTTCCAGAATCAGGAGGGAATAGGAAATACTTTTGGAAACGTTACCAGATTTTTTGCAACCCTAACAAAGGCTTGACTTTGTGTGATTTGACTTGAACTAGTTAATTCACAAGTAAAAGATGGAGTGCTCTCCACTTGGGCCACTTATCAAAGGCAACTATAGACTTCTGTCCAGACGACATGCTTAGTTTCATACACCGCAGCCGATTTGGACTTGACAGGACAGCCCTGTTCCAACGTATGAAATGTACTACTGCCACTTTTGTCTACATAGCTCATAAAGTGCAACCACACATGCAAGGACAATGAGACCCGTTGTGAAAAGTAAGATGTTCGTAGAGGCCTCTGCCAATAGAAACAACAGTTGAGAGAAAAACAGTAGAAGGTTGTAAAAAGACATTCCCTCCCTCCGTGGTAAATCCATCCTTTCCTTGCTTCTCATGGTTTGTGTCAAAGGGCTGTTCAACAAACAATAACATGGTGATAAGGAGTTATATACTTGACCTGCTGCTCTTTCCCCTTTGAAAAATAAGGTCAGATTAGCATGTTTTGAAACTAGCAAGCATCCAAAATGGCACTCTATTCCCTATGTAGTGTAGTACTTTTGACCCGAGCCCATAGGGAAACAGTGTGCCATTTGGTAGGGAACAGGGTGCCATTTGGGACACAGAGAGTATAATCAAGTCATTGTTAATGTGATAAACTGCTTGAAGGAAGCTCAATAAGATTATGCTGCGTTCACTATGAGGGACACTTCTAGTGACGTAAACCTATAGGTCTACAGTTCTGTACATTATATACAAAGGGTTTTTTAAGGTACTTAATGGACGTTCAACATAGTATGCTTTGACAAGTTTACATTTGAGAAATGGCATTTTCAGTCCCCTCAGACATTCAAGCAGTGTGAGCATATTCAGATATTCTATAGAGAAAACCAGAGGTTGTAAAAATACAGATATACCTACTTTTGGGCTGAAGCTCCATTATAACTTCATTACCTTGACATTGGTGTCTGTGTAAAAACAGGATGTGGTAGGTGAGCTCTCAGCTAGATGAGCATGTTTAATCTGGGCAAGAGATGGATGTGGTCACTAACTTTATATTATATGAGCTACTGACTTACTGGACCTGCTATTACACAAGGCTTTCGCTCTGACTGAGGGCACCATTCTGGAATAATACTGTTGACTTGAACTACCGGTTCATGTTTGATTGACTGATTAAGTTTATTAGATAATTAAAAGTAGAAGGCCGCTCAAGGAGACAACATTACACATGGAGACAACATTACACATGGAGACAACATTATAAACGGAGACAACATTACACATGGAGACAACATTACAAATGGAGACAACATTATAAACGTAAAAGACTATTAAGGATAAAACACAATAAAGACTGTTCGCTTTCTAAACTACACATTTTGAACCATTATCCAGTTGTCATGACGCCCAGGCTCGTAATCACTCACACCCCACTGTTACCATATCTCTGACTGGGATTCAAACCTGGGTCTCCTGCTCTCTGCAAGTCTGTGTTAGCACGCTGAGCTAAAGCCTTTAGCTCGGGGAGCCAACAGATATATTTTCAGGCAAGGTTATTACTCATAACATAAGCGTGGTTCCGAACCTCTGTTATACTTGCACTGTTAAAGAGAGGGATCTCTTTCCTCCCCTCTATCGCCATGCTCCACTCCTCTCATCTAAAATAAAATGAAAACGCTCTGATTTATTCTCCCCCAAAACCTTCCTTCTCTGGTCGTCTGGCGTTCCCCACCACAGCTGTGGAGTCCCCCTGGGCCCATAAATCTGAGCCCCTAAATCCTTACCTGGACCCAGTTCAGAAAGCATTCTCACTTCAGGAAGCTGGGGGGCGATCCGATCCCTAAGCTAGCCTTCAACCATATCGTACTGATATATAAAAAAAATATATCCCCTTGTTTTTCATGCAACAGAACAGACAGAATGTCTTCCAGTCCAAAGTAGACAAAGCTGCTAAATGCGTTGGTTTCGTTCTTCCTTCTCTGTGCATTATGCTATTTGTTGTTGTAGCTGATCAGGTTAATGATGGGCTGGCCCGTATGGAGCAGAAACATCCAGGTCTTATTGCTCTCTGTCTCTGTCTCTGTCTCTCTCTCTCTCTCTCTCTCTCTCTGCCTCATGATTCTCAATGTTCTGTGTGTGGAGGAGCTGGATGGGAGGGAGGGGTAATGACGGCCCTCTGTTTATTTGTCTGGTTTTATTGCTCAGCCAGAGCATGGCAAGGACGCTGTCAGTCAAACGTTATTGCTGCTCAGCGGCTCTGCAGTGGATCATCCACAGACAGTGAAATAGTGGAAGTGGTTATGGGACTCTGCTCACCTGTTATTGAAAAGTCAGAGATTGGAAATTGGCCATGGATTTTCTATTGATTGGATCCCCCCAAAAATATTATTTTTTTTATTTATTTTTTTTTTGCCGTGAATCAATCTGTGTGAAACTGCATCGTGTGTACAGCAACAAGCCCGCTCTCACATCTGGTCATCAGTTCTCACAGGATAGACTTAGTGATACCAGACCTGCTGTTATCGGAGCACTGGGAAGAGGCCTGTTGCAGTCATTCACACTTACTTATTCTAAGTAAGTCATGACATAGGCTCCACTTCAGTGGCCGTAACAGTGGCTTGCAGAAAACTTCTCAACCCTGCTGTCTCCTCATTCTCCTCCCGTTGTCCTTCCTCAACACTTCTCAACCCTGCTGTCTCCTCATTCTCCTCCCGTCGTCCTTCCTCAACACTTCTCAATCCTGCTGTCTCCTCATTCTCCTCCCCTGTCATCCTTCCTCAACACTTCTCAACCCTGCTGTCTCCTCATTCTCCTCCAGTCGTCCTTCCTCAACACTTCTCAACCCTGCTGTCTCCTCATTCTCCTCCCCTTGCATTTCATCCTTCCTCAACACTTCTCAACCCTGCTGTCTCCTCATTCTCCTCCCCTGTCATCCTTCCTCAACACTTCTCAACCCTGCTGTCTCCTCATTCTCCTCCCCTGTCATCCTTCCTCAACACTTCTCAATCCTGCTGTCTCCTCATTCTCCTCCCGTCGTCCTTCCTCAACACTTCTCAACCCTGCTGTCTCCTCATTCTCCTCCCCTGTCATCCTTCCTCAACACTTCTCAACCCTGCTGTCTCCTCATTCTCCTCCCCTGTCATCCTTCCTCAACACTTCTCAACCCTGCTGTCTCCTCATTCTCCTCCCCTTCCATTTCATCCTTCCTCAACACTTCTCAACCCTGCCGTCTCTTCATTCTCCTCCCCTGTCATCCTTCCTCAACACTTCTCAACCCTGATGTCTCCTCATTCTCCTCCCCTGTCATCCTTCCTCAACACTTCTCAACCCTGCTGTCTCCTCATTCTTCTCCCCTGTCATCCTTCCTCAACACTTCTCAACCCTGCTGTCTCCTCATTCTCCTCCCCTTCCATTTCATCCTTCCTCAACACTTCTCAACCCTGCCGTCTCTTCATTCTCCTCCCCTGTCATCCTTCCTCAACACTTCTCAACCCTGATGTCTCCTCATTCTCCTCCCCTGTCATCCTTGCTCAACACTTCTCAACCCTGCTGTCTCCTCATTCTCCTCCAGTCGTCCTTCCTCAACACTTCTCAACCCTGCTGTCTCCTCATTCTCCTCCCCTTCCATTTCATCCTTCCTCAACACTTCTCAACCCTGCCGTCTCTTCATTCTCCTCCCCTGTCATCCTTCCTCAGCACTTCTCAACCCTGATGTCTCCTCATTCTCCTCCCCTGTCATCCTTCCTCAACACTTCTCAACCCTGCTGTCTCCTCATTCTCCTCCAGTCGTCCTTCCTCAACACTTCTCAACCCTGCTGTCTCCTCATTCTCCTCCCATTGTCCTTCCTCAACACTTCTCAACCCTGCTGTCTCTTCATTCTCCTCCCGTCGTCCTTCCTCAACACTTCTCAACCCTGCTGTCTCCTCATTCTCCTCCCGTCGTCCTTCCTCAACACTTCTCAACCCTGCTGTCTCTTCATTCTCCTCCCGTCGTCCTTCCTCAACACTTCTCAACCCTGCTGTCTCCTCATTCTCCTCCCGTCATCCTTCCTCAACACTTCTCAACCCTGCTGTCTCCTCATTCTCCTGCCGTCGTCCTTCCTCAACACTTCTCAACCCTGCTGTCTCCTCATTCTCCTCCCCTTCCATTTCATCCTTCCTCAACACTTCTCAACCCTGCCGTCTCTTCATTCTCCTCCCCTGTCATCCTTCCTCAGCACTTCTCAACCCTGATGTCTCCTCATTCTCCTCCCCTGTCATCCTTCCTCAACACTTCTCAATCCTTCTGTCTCCTCATTCTCCTCCCCTGTCATCCTTCCTCAACACTTCTCAACCCTGCTGTCTCTTCATTCTCCTCCCGTCGTCCTTCCTCAACACTTCTCAACCCTGCTGTCTCCTCATTCTCCTCCCGTCATCCTTCCTCAACACTTCTCAACCCTGCTGTCTCCTCATTCTCCTGCCGTCGTCCTTCCTCAACACTTCTCAACCCTGCTGTCTCCTCATTCTCCTCCCGTCGTCCTTCCTCAGCACTTCTCAACCCTGCTGTCTCCTCATTCTCCTCCCCTTCCATTTCATCCTTCCTCAACACTTCTCAACCCTGCCGTCTCTTCATTCTCCTCCCCTGTCATCCTTCCTCAGCACTTCTCAACCCTGATGTCTCCTCATTCTCCTCCCCTGTCATCCTTCCTCAACACTTCTCAACCCTGCTGTCTCGTCATTCTCCTCCAGTCGTCCTTCCTCAACACTTCTCAACCCTGCTGTCTCCTCATTCTCCTCCCATTGTCCTTCCTCAACACTTCTCAACCCTGATGTCTCCTCATTCTCCTCCCCTGTCATCCTTCCTCAACACTTCTCAACCCTGCTGTCTCCTCATTCTCCTCCAGTCGTCCTTCCTCAACACTTCTCAACCCTGCTGTCTCCTCATTCTCCTCCCGTCGTCCTTCCTCAACACTTCTCAACCCTGCTGTCTCCTCATTCTCCTCCCCTGTCATCCTTCCTCAACACTTCTCAACCCTGCTGTCTCTTCATTCTCCTCCCGTCGTCCTTCCTCAACACTTCTCAACCCTGCTGTCTCCTCATTCTCCTCCCGTCATCCTTCCTCAACACTTCTCAATCCTGCTGTCTCCTCATTCTCCTCCCGTCATCCTTCCTCAACACTTCTCAACCCTGCTGTCTCCTCATTCTCCTCCCCTTCCATTTCATCCTTCCTCAACACTTCTCAACCCTGCCGTCTCTTCATTCTCCTCCCCTGTCATCCTTCCTCAACACTTCTCAACCCTGATGTCTCCTCATTCTCCTCCCCTGTCATCCTTCCTCAACACTTCTCAACCCTGCTGTCTCCTCATTCTCCTCCCCTGTCATCCTTGCTCAACACTTCTCAACCCTGCTGTCTCCTCATTCTCCTCCAGTCGTCCTTCCTCAACACTTCTCAACCCTGCTGTCTCCTCATTCTCCTCCCCTTCCATTTCATCCTTCCTCAACACTTCTCAACCCTGCCGTCTCTTCATTCTCCTCCCCTGTCATCCTTCCTCAGCACTTCTCAACCCTGATGTCTCCTCATTCTCCTCCCCTGTCATCCTTCCTCAACACTTCTCAACCCTGCTGTCTCCTCATTCTCCTCCAGTCGTCCTTCCTCAACACTTCTCAACCCTGCTGTCTCCTCATTCTCCTCCCGTTGTCCTTCCTCAACACTTCTCAACCCTGCTGTCTCTTCATTCTCCTCCCGTCGTCCTTCCTCAACACTTTTCAACCCTGCTGTCTCCTCATTCTCCTCCCGTCGTCCTTCCTCAACACTTCTCAACCCTGCTGTCTCCTCATTCTCCTCCCCTGTCATCCTTCCTCAACACTTCTCAACCCTGCTGTCTCCTCATTCTCCTGCCGTCGTCCTTCCTCAACACTTCTCAACCCTGCTGTCTCTGTTTTGCTTTAAGATATTCTGACTTATTTCAAGCCTTTTTTAAGTTAAAATAAGGAAAAATCTGCCAGTGCACTAAGATCATTTGTTTTGTTAAGACATATTATTAAATATCTTGAAATAGGATCATTTATCATACCCCACTTGTATCAAGCCCTTTCTTGGGTTAAAATAAGCAAAATGATCTGCCAGTGTACTAAAATAATTTACATTAGATGTCAAGCCAATGCACACTGTAAAGCCCATGGAGAATAAGAGCACCCAGCTGCCCACTGCACTGAGGCTAGAAAACACTGTCAACACCGATAAATCCACTATAATTGAGAATTTCAATAAGCATTTTTCTACGCTTTCCATTTTTCTATGCTTTCCACCTGGCTACCCCTGCCCCAGTCAACAGCCCTGACCATCCTACCGATTCTCGACTTCGGCGATGTCATTCACAAAATAGCCTCCAACACTCTACTCAACAATTTGGATACACAGTGCCATCTGTTTTGTCACCGAAGCCCCATATACTACCCACCACTGCGAACTGTACGCTCTCGTTGGCTGGCCCTCGCTTCATACTCGTCGCCAGACCCACTGGCTCCAGGTCATCTACAAGTCTTTGCTAGGTAAAGCCCCGCCTTATCTCAGCTCACTGGTCACCATAGCAGCACCCACCCGTAGCAAGCGCTCCAGCAGGTATATCTCACTGGTCACCATAGCAACACCCACCCACCCGTAGCAAGCGCTCCAGCAGGTATATCTCACTGGTCACCCCCAAAGCCAATTCTTCCTTTGGCTGCCTTTCCTTCCAGTTCTCTGCTGCCAATGACTGGAAAGAACTGTAAAAAACACTGAAGCTGGAGGCTCATATCTCCCTCACTAGCTTTAAGCACCAGCTGTCAGAGCAGCTCACAGATCACTGCACCTGTACATAGCCCATCTGTAAATAGCCCACCCTACTACCTCATCCCCATACTGTATTTATTTATCTTGCTCCTTTGCACCCCAGTATCTCTACTTGCAACTTCATTTTCTGCACATTCTACCATTCCAGTGTTTAATTGCTATATTGTAATTACTTCACCACCATGGTCTATTTATTGCCTTTACCTCCCATATCCTACCTCATTTGCACATGCTGTATATTAACTTTTTTTCTACTGTATTATTGACTGTATGTTTGTTTTACTCCATGTGTAACTCTGTGTTGTTGTATGTGTTGAACTGCGTTGCTTTATCTTGGCCAGGTTGCAATTCTAAATGAGAACTTGTTCTCAACTTGCCAACCTGGTTAAATAAAGGTGAAAAAAATCAAATTAAAATTAAAATTCAAAGAGATGTTTAGGTAAAATCAACATATTTTGCAGTGAAGGCCAACATCCAACAAGCAGCAGTCTCTGGCTGGAGAAACACAAGCCTATATAACTCATTCTAACAGTTCTCTTTAGTGTCACCTGAAAGTCAAGAGGATTATGATGCATGCATAGGCTGATCGTATCACTTCAGCAAGTTATAGGTTCATCAATCTAATTCAAAAAGATTGAGGGGAGGGTGAAATAGGGGTTATAATATTGAAGTAGTAGCCAATACTACAGTACGGTAACTGCTATTTCAGTTGGACAGACAGTTCTGTGGTGGTGCTTGCCTCACATCTGAGCTTGGTAATAGGAGCCCGCCAAGCACATACCAATAATAAACTGACCACAGCAGCCTCTAGTAATGGAGGCTGGCATCCTTCATGAAAGGACAACAATGAAACAGTACATGTGTCTGTATTTTGGCATTAGACAAGCCTCCCTGAGCAGGCACATACCTGGACTGTTGAGTAACGGTCATAAAGAAGGGTCATTTTTCTGTTCAAGAATGAGGAAGTATGAATTATGGTATTTGGAGATTAAAACAGCAATTAAGGGATTCACTATCAAAACATTATGGCATGTGGGCTCTATATACATGTCACTAAGACGAGGGTAGACCAAACAAAACACATGAGCTCAGGGCAACAGGGCTGTAACACAGAGACTGATGTCAGGGTGGGCCACCATTGGAAGTTACATGTTATATGCTCAGATTAGCTGATTTACTAACTGGCAGGGGTCAGTGAGATGAGACAAAAAGAGAGGTGAACTCATATATCGCAAGTGTTGAGTAGACTGGAGAGAAATCCAAATCAAAGTTAGCAGCTGTTAAAACACAAAACTATTTCACCATGGTTAATAAGAGAAAGCACACTAAGGTTGTAAAATAACATGTCATAAAAGTGTTTAAGTTGTCGTCCGTGTGCTTGGTGCTGTATGCAGGGCTGGTTGGATGGAGCCACTCTGGGATTGTAGATAAGATGACTTCTAGCCAAAGAGGGACATATTCAAATATCGGTTTGTTATAGGCAATTATTATTATTTTTTAAAGATTTCCAAATATAGTTATCAAATATGGTATATGATGAGCAAAATCAACATCATGCTTCCAGACTATTTTGGTGAGTCTATTTTGGTGAGTCTATTTTGGCGAGTTCAGTATTTTGGTGAGTCTATTTTGGCGAGTCTATTTTGGAGAGTTCACTATTTTGGAGAGTTCACTATTTAGCTGAGTCTATTTTGATGAGTTCACTATTTTGGTGAGTCTATTTTGGCGAGTTCTCTATTTTGGAGAGTTCACTATTTTGGAGAGTTCACTATTTAGCTGAGTCTATTTTGGTGAGTTCACAATTTTGTTGAGTCTGTTTTGGTGAGATCACTATTTTGTTGAGTCTGTTTTGGTGAGATCACTATTTTGTTGAGTCTGTTTTGGTGAGATCACTATTTTGATGAAGTTAGCCCATCACTTTGAGACACACCTGTGCTCTCATGCATTAGTTAATATGAGATGTGTTGTTTCACCAAGCCATGCCAGTGCAAAGGTACTTTTAGCCTCTGGCTGCTTGTAATTCATTATTGGGCCTGCTGAAAGGGTTGAACTGACTCTGACCCATCTATTTTGGGAGATTTGGCAATGAAATCAAAGTAAAACAGAGTAATACTACTACTACAGACCCTGAAGGGGATTTTGAAGCAGGAGAATTGTTGAAGTTTACTTCAAGCTGTGATCCATTTGGACGTTATGTGTAATTTATTTCTCCCCATTCATTAAGTCCTGCTCCTGCCACCTGAAATTCTAGAGATGGCTTTCAGGTTCGCAGGTTTTGACGGTTCGTTTTAAGGTTAATTCTCTTACCACCTGTGCTGAGTCGTTCTAGAGCTTTACCACTGTTCTCTGTCTTCAAACTACATACTACAACAGTAGTTCTGGCCCTGACCAGAGATAATTAAAATGGCAGCCTATAGTCAACATAATAAATGATTGAAAACATTCAAATGAGTCATAATGTGTTTAGAATGCTCAATAGCTGCTTCACAGTGATTTAACAAGACAAGAGAAAGAGTTGACTATGGGTCACCCAGGATGAAGGGTATTATAATAGAGAGGTAGGCAACCCATTACAGTGATACTGCTTCTGCTCGGTTATGTCCCTGTGTGAACAGTGTGTTATAGATGACCTACAGAGGGGATGGACATGGACATGCTACAACAACAGCCGCTACACTGAGTCTACAAAACATTAAGAACCCCTGCTCTTTCCATGACGTAGACTGACCATGTGAATCCAGGTGAAAGCTATGATCCCTTATTAATGTCACCTGTTAAAATGACTTCAATCAGTGTAGATGAAGGGGAGGAGACAGGTTAAAGAAGGATTTTTAAGCCTTGAGACAATTGAGATATGGATTGTGTATGTGTGCCATTCAGAAGGTGAACGGGCAAGACAAAATATTGAAGTGCCTCTGAACGGGGTATGGTAGTAGGTGCCAGGTGCACCAGTTTGTGTGTGTCAAGAACTGCAACGGTCCTGGGTTTTTCATGCTCAACTTTCCTGTGTGTATCAAGAATGGTCCACCACCCAAAGGACATCCAGCCAACTTGACACAACTGTGGGAAGCATTGGAGTCAACATGGGCCAGCATGGAACCTTATAGAGTCCATGCCCCGTCAAATTGAGGCTGTTCTGAGGATAAATGGGTTGCAACTCAATTTTATGTATTTCATTTTTATTTCACCTTTATTTAACCAGGTAGGCTAGTTGAGAACAAGTTCTCATTTCCAACTGCGACCTGGCCAAGATAAAGCAAAGCAGTGTGACACAAACAACAACACAGAGATTCACATAGAATAAACAAACGTACAGTCAATAATACAATAAAAAAAGTCTATATACAGTGTGTGCAAATGAGGTAAGATAAGGGAGGTAAAGGCAATAAATGGACCGTAGTGGCGAAGTAATTACAATTTAGCAATTAAACACTGGAGTGATAGATGTGCAGAAGATGAATGTACAAGTAGAGATACCGGGGTGCAAAGGAGTGCGTCCCATATGGCACCCTATTCCATAGTGCACTATTTTGGTACATAGCCTCTGCCTCTGGTTACCTTTGGGAGATGGGGAAAAAGTTACCAAAATAAAACAATAGAGCCACCCCCCCCCCCCCCCCTATTGTATCATTCTTTACCAAAAATAAAACAATAGAGCCATTCCTCCCCTATTATATCATTCTTTACCAAAAATAAAACAATAGAGCCATTCCTCCCCTATTATATCATTCTTTACCAAAAATAAAACAATAGAGCCATTCCTCCCCTATTATATAATTCTTTACCAAAAATAAAACAATACAGCCATTCCTCCCCTATTATATCATTCTTTACCAAAAATAAAACAATAGTCATTCCTCCCCCCCATTACAGTTTTTTTCGATTGCTAAACGACAGTGGACACAACTGGAGTCACATGTGCAAAACTCTAACTACAGTCTGCACAGCAGCAGTTCATGTGGACCAAACTCTAGTTCGTTTTTCATTGCTTGAACACAGTTTTCAAAACTCTACACACTTATCCCATGACTTTAACCACAACCTGCACAACACTGTGGATTTACAGCACTTTGTTCAAATGCTAACACACTGCTGTCAAAACTGTGAACCACACATTCAAAACGGAATAGATTTCAGCCTTGTGCCTTTCAAACACTGCTGATTGCAATTTCAGCTGAAAGGCTAAGCAGGTGTCTTGTTTTAGACTTGTTAGTGAACACACACACATATTACAGTATATATAGGTAGAACTCAGAAAGACTCATTTTGGAAATGGAACAAGGAAGATGGGTTCGTGGAGGGAGAAGGGTGGCAGGGAGAGGGCGGATGCGTGGAGGAAGACAAAGAAGACAAAGAGCTGTTATTTCAGATTAAATAAGGGCTACACTTATAGACCATGTCGTGAACCATGGTCTCTCATTGAGAGAGGCAGGGTTGAGGGTGCAACCCAATCTGCAAAGATCCACAGTGGCATCTGTAATGCGAATTTTCCATCATGCAAACAGGTGAGAGTTACATCCTTACAGTAAACGAAAACATTACAGGAATCTATTTTGTATTGCAATTATAGAATATTTACACAGATATATATTACAGTAAGTTTGACAGTAAAATATATTTTTACAACAGGACCCAAAGGCTGCCCCCAATAGGGGGAAGAGGAAAAATATTTTCAGATGCGCAGGAAAATGCTGTTGTTGACATGGTTGTTGTCAACAATGCAATAAAACTGCGGGAGATTCAAGATAGAGTGCTGGCTGATAATGATATATTTGAAAATGTTAATTCTGTCAGCACAACAACTATTGCTCGAGTCCTAAAGAAACACCAAGTTACAATAAAACAGTTATACACTGTACCGTTCGAGAGAAACAGTGAACAGGTAAAAGAGCAAAGATACCAATATGTCCAGGTAAGACGTCTGAGGTTACGTACACAGCTATACAAAATATTTACAGTAAAAAAAAACACTAGCATTTCTACAGTAAAACTGTGCACTTACTGTTTTTCAGAGAGTAATGGAGGTGGAAGCACTGGAAAGACCACATTCATTTGTATTTATCGATGAAGCTGGATTTAACCTTGCCAAAACACGACGCAGAGGAAGGAATGTTATAGGTCAAAGGGCCACTGTGGAGGTTCCAGGCCAAAGGGGGAGAAATATCACCATGTGTGCTGCAATGGCCAATGATGGTTTGCTTCTCAACACACCACTCATTGGCCCATACAACACAGAAAGGCTTATAGCTTTCCTAGAACAGCTCTATGCTCAGCTAGTGCCAGCAGAACAGGGGGAGCCAGTAAGAAACCCCCAAGTTTTTGTCATAGTTTGCGATAACGTTGCTTTTCACCACTCTGCAGCTGTCACAGATCGGTTTGCAGCACATCACAGATTTATGGTTCTGTACCTGCCTGCATATTCACCCTTCCTCAACCCAATAGAGGAGTTTTTCTCTGCCTGGAGGTGGAAAGTGTTTGGTCACCACCCACATGACCAAATGTCTCTTTTGGAAGCCATGCGTGCCGGATGTGAGGACACGAGTCCAGAGGACTGCCAGGGATGGATAAGGCACTCCAGAAGGTTCTTCCCCAGGTGCATGGCAAGAGAAAACATTAGATGTGATGTTGAAGAAAACCTGTGGCCTGATGCTAGAGAGAGGCAGGATTAGCCCCTCAATTATTTGTTCGAATTACAGTATGTACTTTTAGTTTCTACCTTTTTTTTCTCATTACTGTAATTCCGTAAATTATTACAGACTATTGAAGCAAACTGCTAATTTTCATTTACCTTAAAGAATTGTTATGTTCTAAAAATGTTAATAAATCATGTGAAAGAATGTCACTCTTTTCTTTGAAGAAAATATTACTTTGTATGAAGTCACTAAAATTGTTCAAACTGTAAAGATGAAAAGTTTGTATTTTCTGTATTGGTGTTTGATGCTAGTGTTTTTACTCTCAGTGTGTTCTGAGTGACAGTGTGTGTTATCTCAGTGAGGGTTGTGCATAGTGTTTGGCTGCACTGAGCGTGTTTTGAGACATGTGTTAAGAGTTGTGTTGCTTGGAATGAGTTTTGCAGGTGATGTGAACTGTTTAGCTCAGGTGACTGTTGGTAGTGCAGACTGTAGTTAGAGTTTTGCACATGTGACTCCAGTTGTGCCCACTGTCGTTTAGCTATCGAAAAAAACTGTAATTCATTCTTTACCAAAAATAAAACAATAGAGCCATTCCTCCCCCATATTAATTCATTCTTTACCAAAATAAAACAATAGAGCCATTCCTCCCCTATTATATCATTCTTTACCAAAAATAAAACAATAGAGCCATTCCTCCCCCATATTAATTCATTCTTTACCAAAATAAAACAATAGAGCCATTCCTCCCCTATTATATCATTCTTTACCAAAAATAAAACAATAGAGCCATTCCCCCCCTATTATATCATTCTTTACCCAAAATAAAACAATAGAGCCATTCCTCCCCCATATTAATTCATTCTTTACCAAAATAAAACAATAGAGCCATTCCTCCCCTATTATATCATTCTTTACCCAAAATAAAACAATAGAGCCATTCCTCCCCTATTATATCATTCTTTACCCAAAATAAAACAATAGAGCCATTCCTCCCTTATTATATCATTCTTTACCAAAAATAAAACAATAGAGCCATTCCTCCCCTATTATATCATTCTTTACCCAAAATAAAACAATAGAGCCATTCCTCCCTTATTATATCATTCTTTACCAAAAATAAAACAATAGAGCCATTCCTCCCCTATTATATCATTCTTTACCCAAAATAAAACAATAGAGCCATTCCTCCCCTATTATATCATTCTTTACCCAAAATAAAACAATAGAGCCATTCCTCCCTTATTATATCATTCTTTACCAAAAATAAAACAATAGAGCCACCCCCCCCCCTATTATATCATACTTTACCAAAATAAAACAATAGAGCCATTCCTCCCCCCCCCTATTATATCATACTTTACCAAAATAAAACAATAGAGCCACCCCCCCCCTATTATATCATACTTTACCAAAATAAAACAATAGAGCCATTCCCCCCCCCCCTATTATATCATACTTTACCAAAATAAAACAATAGAGCCATTCCCCCCCCCCCCCCCTATTATATCATACTTTACCAAAATAAAACAATAGAGCCATTCCCCCCCCCCCCCCCCTATTAATTCATATTTTACCAAAAATAAAACAATAGAGCCATTCCCCCCCCCCCTATTAATTCATATTTTACCAAAAATAAAACAATAGAGCCATTCCTCCCTTATTATATCATACTTTACCCAAAATAAAACAATAGAGCCATTCCTCCCTTATTATATCATTCTTTACCAAAAATAAAACAATAGAGCCATTCCTCCCCTATTATATCATTCTTTACCAAAAATAAAACAATAGAGCCATTCCTCCCCTATTATATCATTCTTTACCAAAATAAAACAATAGAGCCATTCCTCCCTTATTATATCATTCTTTACCAAAAATAAAACAATAGAGCCATTCCTCCCCTATTATATCATACTTTACCAAAAATAAAACAATAGAGCCATTCCTCCCCTATTATATCATTCTTTACCAAAATAAAACAATAGAGCCATTCCTCCCCTATTATATCATACTTTACCAAAATAAAACAATAGAGCCATTCCTCCCCTATTATATCATACTTTACCAAAATAAAACAATAGAGCCATTCCTCCCCTATTATATCATACTTTACCAAAATAAAACAATAGAGCCATTCCTCCCCTATTATATCATTCTTTACCAAAAATAAAACAATAGATTAAAACCACTCTTTGTTTTGATTAGATAATTATTCAATGGACATCTGTCAATTCCTTCTCTTCTGGTTCCATTTCCTACAATGTTTTTATATCCTCATATTAGGCTGCATAATTATATTGATGTGAGTAAATCTGTTTGTGAGCACCAAACCTGCAGCCAAGAAGGAATATTTAGGCAAGTAAGATTTAGGAGAAACTCAACAGATTTGGATAGATCCAAAGTAAACAGTGGTGATGAAGTGAAATTTCCAGTCATCAAATTGTGCAGAGAGAGAGAGAAAGAGAGAGAGACAGAGAGAGACAGAGAGAGACAGAGAGAGACAGAGAGAGAGAGAGAGACAGAGAGAGGGAGAGAGAGACAGAGAGAGAGAGACAGAGAGAGACAGAGAGAAAGTGAGAGAGAGAGAGAAAGTGAGTGAGTGAGAGAGAGAGAGAGAGAGAGAGAGAGAGAGAGAGAGAGAGAAAGTGAGAGAGAGACAGAGAGAAAGTGAGTGAGTGAGTGAGAGAGAGAGACAGAGAGAAAGTGAGTGAGTGAGAGAGAGACAGAGAGAAAGTGAGTGAGTGAGAGAGAGAGAGTGAGATAATCTATCAGTCTATAAGAATAGTAACAGAAACTCAACTGTAAGTGAATTAGATATTTTCAGCGACAGACAGGTAAGAAACTAAGTAGTGTGATATCAGAAATGAAAGAGGAGTTGAATGTAATCTGTCATTTGCCAAGGAGAGTAGATAGTGATATTTCTACCATGCTTTTGGTGATGTTCCACATGAGGGAGACATGTCTGCAGGACGTCTCTCACCATGTCTGTCCTTCAAACTCAGAATAGAGCTGCAGGACATTTCAGCAAAGTTACACCAAGGGAAGAGGGTCAAAAGTTCACTTCAATACGAGATCATTTCAGATTCTTACAGATGATACAATCAGTCTCTGTGGGCTGGATGGAGGGAGAGGGTGTTGGGGTGCTGTGGGCTGTGAGCTGCTCTGCTCCATGACTTCAGCTGAATAAACAGTGTATGTTCCACTGGTTTCATCACAAATGGCACCCTTTACCCTATATAGTGCACTATGTTAGAACAGAGCGTGAATCAAAACTAGTGCACTATATAGGGAATAGGATGCCATTTGGGACACCCGCCCCCCAGTCTAAGCCATGTAGGGGTGGACCCGGACTTAAGGGCTTTGGCCTGTGCCTAACCTTTGTATTAATGCTTTAAAACCCTCATTTTATTGAATGTGAAAATATTAACGAAGAGGGTGAGGTACTTGCCTGAGGGGCATAACGATTTGTTTAACTGGTACATATAGCTTAGGTGGATTTAAATGATTTCCACAAGTTTGACCCAGAGCCATATATACAGACTGGTTTGACCTAGTGCAAAACACCCTGAGAGCCCTTCCCTGTACACTCTGAAGGAGAACCATTTTTGGTTCCAGTGAGAACCCTTTTTGGTTCAACATAAAACTATTTTGGGTTCCATGTAGAACCCTCTGTGGAAACGGTTCTACATGGAACTCAGAAGGGTTCTACCTGGAACCAAAAAGGGTTCTTAAAACGGTTCTTCTATGGGGACAGCAGAAAATCCTTATAGGCTCTATAGAACACCTTTTTTACCAAGAGTGTACCTGGTAACTCTGTTTTTAGGGTGAAATACAGTATGTGACAATGTCTCACTGATATGCTAACAATATATTTGAACTATGGATTGTGGTTTCATAAAACAACACTTTTACAGTTTGGTTTGTCATAGTTGTGCAAAACTTGACTATACCTGTTACAGTTTAGAAATACCTGAATATCTGAAAAAGCTCATTTTTCCCCTCATCAGAGTGAATTAACTTTCTCCCACAACTTTCAAGCCAACTTTCAAGGTCAATTTTCAGTAGTGGGGAAAATACATTCAACACCGCTCAAACTAGGCCCTTATTTCATCAGGTGATTGGTTTTCCTTCAGAGGCGTTAGTTTGTTGAGAATGAGGGACAGAGTTGTGTTTATTGTACTAACCATTTCTAGAACCTATTCAACGGGCTGAACCTCCATGGCAACCAGGGATCACATTGATTTACGTTCATGGTTGTCAATGCAGTCCCCATATGGACTATGGACAGGGCCAAATTGTCTCAGTCCTCATATGGACTATGGACAGGGCCAAATTGTCTCAGTCCCCATATGGACTATGGACAGGGCCAAATAGTCTCAGTCCCCATATGGACTATGGACAGGGCCAAATTGTCTCAGTCCCCATATGGACTATGGACAGGGCCAAATTGTCTCAGTCCCCATATGGACAGGGCCAGATTGTCTCAGTCCCCATATGGACAGGGCCAAATTGTCTCAGTCCCCATATGGACTATGGACAGGGCCAGATTGTCTCAGTCCCCATATGGACTATGGACAGGGCCAAATTGTCTCAGTCCCCATATGGACTATGGTCAGGGCCAAATTGTCTCAGTCCCCATATGGACTATGGACAGGGCCAAATTGTCTCAGTCCCCATATGGACTATGGACAGGGCCAAATTGTCTCAGTCCCCATATGGACTATGGACAGGGCCAGATTGTCTCAGTCCCCATATGGACAGGACCAAATTGTCTCAGTCCCCATATGGACTATGGACAGGGCCAAATAGTCTCAGTCCCCATATGGACTATGGACAGGGACAGATTGTCTCAGTCCCCATATGGACTATGGACAGGGCCAAATAGTCTCAGTCCCCATATGGTCAGGGCCAGATTGTCTCAGTCCCCATATGGACAGGGACAGATTGTCTCAGTCCCCATATAGACTATGGACAGGGCCAAATAGTCTCAGTCCCCATATGGACTATGGACAGGGCCAAATTGTCTCAGTCCCCATATGGACTATGGACAGGGCCAAATAGTCTCAGTCCCCATATGGACTATGGACAGGGACAGATTGTCTCAGTCCCCATATGGACTATGGACAGGGCCAAATTGTCTCAGTCCCCATATGGACTATGGACAGGGACAGATTGTCTCAGTCCCCATATGGACTATGGACAGGGCCAGATTGTCTCAGTCCCCATATGGACTATGGACAGGGCCAAATAGTCTCAGTCCCCATATGGACTATGGACAGGGCCAAATTGTCTCAGTCCCCATATGGACTATGGACAGGGCCAAATTGTCTCAGTCCCCATATGGACTATGGACAGGGCCAAATTGTCTCAGTCCCCATATGGACTATGGACAGGGCCAAATTGTCTCAGTCCCCATATGGACTATGGACAGGGCCAAATTGTCTCAGTCCCCATATGGACTATGGTCAGGGCCAAATTGTCTCAGTCCCCATATGGACTATGGACAGGGCCAAATTGTCTCAGTCCCCATATGGACTATGGACAGGGCCAAATTGTCTCAGTCCCCATATGGACTATGGACAGGGCCAAATTGTCTCAGTCCCCATATGGACTATGGACAGGGCCAAATTGTCTCAGTCCCCATATGGACTATGGACAGGGCCAAATTGTCTCAGTCCCCATATGGACTATGGACAGGGCCAGATTGTCTCAGTCCCCATATGGACTATGGACAGGGCCAAATTGTCTCAGTCCCCATATGGACTATGGACAGGGCCAAATTGTCTCAGTCCCCATATGGACTATGGACAGGGCCAAATTGTCTCAGTCCCCATATGGACTATGGACAGGGCCAAATTGTATCAGTCCCCATATGGACTATGGACAGGGCCAAATTGTCTCAGTCCTCATATGGACTATGGACAGGGACAGATTGTCTCAGTCCCCATATGGACTATGGACAGGGCCAAATTGTCTGTCCCCATATGGACTATGGACAGGGCCAAATTGTCTCAGTCCCCATATGGACTATGGACAGGGACAGATTGTCTCAGTCCCCATATGGACTATGGACAGGGCCAAATTGTCTCAGTCCCCATATGGACTATGGACAGGGCCAAATTGTCTGTCCCCATATGGACTATGGACAGGGCCAAATTGTCTCAGTCCCCATATGGTCAGGGCCAGATTGTCTCAGTCCCCATATGGTCAGGGCCAAATTGTCTCAGTCCCCATATGGACTATGGTCAGGGCCAAATTGTCTCAGTCCCCATATGGACTATGGACAGGGCCAAATTGTCTGTCCCCATATGGACTATGGACAGGGCCAAATTGTCTCAGTCCCCATATGGTCAGGGCCAGATTGTCTCAGTCCCCATATGGTCAGGGCCAAATTGTCTCAGTCCCCATATGGACTATGGTCAGGGCCAAATTGTCTCAGTCCCCATATGGACTATGGACAGGGCCAAATTGTCTCAGTCCCCATATGGACTATGGACAGGGCCAAATTGTCTCAGTCCCCATATGGACTATGGACAGGGCCAAATTGTCTCAGTCCCCATATGGACTATGGACAGGGCCAGATTGTCTCAGTCCCCATATGGACTATGGACAGGGCCAAATTGTCTCAGTCCCCATATGGACTATGGACAGGGCCAAATTGTCTCAGTCCCCATATGGACTATGGACAGGGCCAAATTGTCTCAGTCCCCATATGGACTATGGACAGGGCCAAATTGTATCAGTCCCCATATGGACTATGGACAGGGCCAAATTGTCTCAGTCCTCATATGGACTATGGACAGGGACAGATTGTCTCAGTCCCCATATGGACTATGGACAGGGCCAAATTGTCTGTCCCCATATGGACTATGGACAGGGCCAAATTGTCTCAGTCCCCATATGGACTATGGACAGGGACAGATTGTCTCAGTCCCCATATGGACTATGGACAGGGCCAAATTGTCTCAGTCCCCATATGGACTATGGACAGGGCCAAATTGTCTGTCCCCATATGGACTATGGACAGGGCCAAATTGTCTCAGTCCCCATATGGTCAGGGCCAGATTGTCTCAGTCCCCATATGGTCAGGGCCAAATTGTCTCAGTCCCCATATGGACTATGGTCAGGGCCAAATTGTCTCAGTCCCCATATGGACTATGGACAGGGCCAAATTGTCTGTCCCCATATGGACTATGGACAGGGCCAAATTGTCTCAGTCCCCATATGGTCAGGGCCAGATTGTCTCAGTCCCCATATGGTCAGGGCCAAATTGTCTCAGTCCCCATATGGACTATGGTCAGGGCCAAATTGTCTCAGTCCCCATATGGACTATGGACAGGGCCAAATTGTCTCAGTCCCCATATGGACTATGGTCAGGGCCAAATTGTCTCAGTCCCCATATGGACTATGGACAGGGCCAAATTGTCTCAGTCCCCATATGGACTATGGACAGGGCCAAATTGTCTCAGTCCCCATATGGACTATGGTCAGGGCCAAATTGTCTCAGTCCCCATATGGACTATGGTCAGGGCCAAATTGTCTCAGTCCCCATATGGACTATGGACAGGGCCAAATTGTCTCAGTCCCCATATGGACTATGGACAGGGCCAAATTGTCTGTCCCCATATGGACTATGGACAGGGCCAAATTGTCTCAGTCCCCATATGGACTATGGACAGGGCCAAATTGTCTCAGTCCCCATATGGACTATGGACAGGGCCAAATTGTCTCAGTCCCCATATGGACTATGGACAGGGCCAAATTGTCTCAGTCCCCATATGGACTATGGACAGGGCCAAATTGTCTCAGTCCCCATATGGACTATGGACAGGGCCAAATTGTCTCAGTCCCCATATGGACTATGGACAGGGCCAAATTGTCTCAGTCCCCATATGGACTATGGACAGGGCCAAATTGTCTCAGTCCCCATATGGACTATGGACAGGGCCAAATTGTCTCAGTCCCCATATGGACTATGGACAGGGCCAAATAGTCTCAGTCCCCATATGGTCAGGGCCAGATTGTCTCAGTCCCCATATGGACAGGGACAGATTGTCTCAGTCCCCATATGGACTATGGACAGGGCCAAATTGTCTCAGTCCCCATATGGACTATGGGCAGGGCCAAATAGTCTCAGTCCCCATATGGTCAGGGCCAGATTTTCTCAGTCCCCATATGGACAGGGACAGATTGTCTCAGTCCCCATATGGACTATGGACAGGGCCAAATTGTCTCAGTCCCCATATGGACATGAACAGATTGTCTCAGTCCCCAGATGGACTATGGACAGGGCCAAACTGTCTCAGTCACCATATGGACAGGGCCATATTGTCTCAATGCTTTGCATTCCTAATTAAAATTGGTCACAGGGTTGATTTGCCTGTTGGCCTGTAATTTGTTTAATGTTGTTTAATAAAAGTCTAAACCTCCGTTCCATCTCGTCTGTCTCCTTAAACCTTTCATTATGGACTGTGTTAAAACTCAGGAGGATAGACTGGGCCGCCAGGAGAGACCATTCATTTTGGCTCGGGGAGCTAATGGACTTGGAGCCGTGAAAATGCGGAGTTTTATAAACAGTTGGCTCCCCAAATCAACAGATGCAGCGATATTTAACGGAGAGTTATTGAGCTTTAACCATGACTGGTTTCCTAATGGGCCTCTCACCCTCATTGTTTATACTGACTTTAAGCTATAGCAAATGTTTGAATGTAGGATATTATTTAACTAGCTGGCAAATGTAAACCTTTATGTAAGCAATGTGGTATTGGAAAATGTATAAATAAAATGTCAAAGTAATGCTTTGACATTTTATTTCATATCTGATTCATGTCCATCACTCTTGAAATATCCGTATTCACTCGGCACCTACCAAATCATGGCTATTGAGATGTTTGCTTAGAGTGACAGCTCAGTGCCCCTGAAAGTCGCAGTCACACACACACACACACACACACACACACACACACACACACACACATACATACATACATGCACGCACGCACGCACGCACGCACATACTACCAGTCCCAGACAAATATTCCCTGTGAATTTGGAGTGGGACTTGGATTTGACACATTCATTTAACAAGTGCCTCATTTCAATATACAATTTGTGTAATGAAGTTTAAATATCAAGAAATACAGTCTGGGCCTGTTACTACAGCTGCACTGTTTCAGAAAACGATTATTTGTGGTTTATTAAATAGAAAATAAATAAATTCCCATACAAATGACAAACAAAGGCTCTATCCACACAGAGACTACAACTCTATCCACACAGAGACTACAACTCTATCCACACAGAGACTACAACTCTATCCACACAGAGACTACAACTCTATCCACACAGAGACTACAACTCTATCCACACAGAGACTACAACTCTATCCACACAGAGACTACAACTCCATGTCCTAAACTAGCTCATTAGACAGCATTCAAACACAATATTTTACTACAAACATCAGACAAAATACTTTCATGCCAAATTGACTGGGAGGAGGGGTGGTCCAAAATAGGGGAGGGTTGTGTAGTTTTTGGAGGGCACAGGGGAGGGTTGTGTAGTTTTTGGGGGGCACAGGGGAGGGTTGTGTAGTTTTGGGTGGCACAGGGGAGGGTTGTGTAGTTTTTGGAGGGCACAGGGGAGGGTTGTGTAGTTTTTGGAGGGCACAGGGGAGGGTTGTGTAGTTTTTTGGGGGCACAGGGGAGGGTTGTGTAGTTTTGGGTGGCACAGGGAAGGGTTGTGTAGTTTTGGGGGGCACAGGGGAGGGTTGTGTAGTTTTTGGAGGGCACAGGGGAGGGTTGTGTAGTTTTTTGGGGGCACAGGGGAGGGTTGTGTAGTTTTGGGTGGCACAGGGGAGGGTTGTGTACCTTTGGGGGGGCACAGGGGAGGGTTGTGTAGTTTTTGGGGGGCACAATTGGGGGGGTTGTAGAGTTTTTGGGGGGCACAGGGGAGGGTTGTGTAGTTTTACCAGGTTTACATTTGCTCTTCTGCTCGTATTTTCCCTATTAACAATGGCTTGACTTACTTTTGATATTACCCTAATAAAGTTTAGAAACAGTTGTGAAGGTTTGTTATGGTGTGGCTATTACTAAGCTTTAGCTACTGCAGGTCTACGATATGAAGGCAGTGCGCCCCGTCACTCAGATTGACTCCGACAGTTGAACTTGAGGAAGACTGTTTCAAACCTACCAGAGTTACAGTGCCTTCGAAAAATATTCAGACCCGTTTACTTTTTCCACATTTTGTTACGTTACAGCTTTATTCTAAAATGAATTACATTTTAAAACATCCTCAGTAATCTACACACGATACCCCATAATGACAAAGCAAAAAACAAACAACCCTTTGCTCTGAGACTCAAAATTGAGCTCAGGTGCATCCGGTTTACATTGACCCTCCTTGAGATGTTTCTACAACTTGATTGGAGTCCATCTGTGGTAAATTCAATTGATTGGACATGATTTAGAAAGGCACACACCTGTCAATATAAGGTCCCACAGTTGACAGTGCATGTCAGAGCAAAAAACCAAGCCATGAAGTCGAAGGAATTGTCCGTAGAACTCTGAGACAGGATTGTGTTGAGAAACAGATCTGGGGAAGGGTACCAAAACATTTCTGCAGCATTGAAGGTCCCCAACAACACAGTGGCCTCGATCATTCTTAAATGGAAGATGTTTGGAACGAACAAGACTCTTCCTAGATCTGGCCGCCCGGCCAAACTGAGCAATCGGGGGAGAAAGGCCTTGGTCAGGGAGTTGATGGTTGATGTGCATCCCTATGGTGAAGCACATGGTGGTGGCATGCTGTGGGGATGTTTTTCAGTAGCAGGGACTGGGAGACTAGTCAGAATCAAGGCAAAGATGAATGGAGCAAAGTACAGAGCGATCCTTGATGATAACCTGCTCCAGAGAGCTCAGGATCTCAGACTGGGGTGAAGGTTCACCTTCCAACAGGACAATGACCCTAAGCACACAGCCAAGACAACGCAGGAGTGGCTAAGGGATAAGTCTCTGAATGTCCTTGAGTGGCCCAGCCAGAGCCCGGTCTTGAACCAGATCGAACATCTCTGGAGATACCTGAAAATAGCTGTGCAGCAATGCTCCCCATCCATCCTGACAAAGCTTGAGAGGATCTGCAGAGAACAATGGGAGAAACTCCCCAAATACAGCTGTGTGTCACGCCCTGACCTTAGAGAGCTGTTTTATTTCTGGGTCAGGGTGTGATGTGGAGTGGGCATTCTATGTTTTGTTTTTCTATGATTTTGTATTTCTATGTTTTGGCCGGGTATGGTTCTCAATCAGGGACAGCAGTCTATCGTTGTCTCTGATTGGGAACCATACTTTGGTAGCCTTTTCCCCTCCTTTCAGTGTGGGAAGTGTATTCAGTGTGGCACATAGCCCTTAAGCTTCACGGTTGTTTTGTATTGTTTATTGTCGCGTCATTTCTAATAAAGGGTATATGTACGCTCACCACGCAGCGCTTTGGTCCTCTTCATTCCACGGCCGTGACACTGTGCCAAGCTTGTAGTCAGACCCAAGAAGACTCGATGCTTACTGTGTAAAGGGTCTGAATATTTATGTAAATGTGATATTTAAGTTTTTTTTTATTTATAAATTAACAAAATATTCCCCAAAAATATTTTTGCATTGTCATTATGGGGTATTGCGTGTAGATTGCTGAGGATTTTTTATTTATTCAATCCATTTTAGAATATTTTTTATTACCTGAGAAATAAAATCCATCGATCAATCCAAACTGTGCAGCAGCCAAATGATGAATGGAAAGCGACATATGTTACAAAACAGCAAGTTTAATGACATTCGTAGATTGTGAAGCCAAGCCTTCGATACTGAGTAAGTCTACAAGGTAGGAGGGATGTATTTTCTGTTTGTAGAGATTGACATATCTACAGTGTGAATAGTCAATCTATTGTGGTGTTGAAAATGCAAACCATGATATTGAAGAGCCCGGAGATGGTATGCTTTGTTTATTGGTTGTGTGGTGCATTGGCACAGAAACCTGTTTTGTGTTAAGTTCATTGCATTTATTTTATATAATTATAAATATGGCATAAAAATGTTGAAAATCGAATTTCCCCCTAGCTGATTATTGTCTGCTGCCGGATCTGATTGTACTGTAATGAAATAGGCAGGGAGAGTGAGCTCGTCTGTGGTGGTCGGCGAACACTAAACCTTCTGGCCCGTATCCCTGCGTGGCATCAACTGTACCACGAAACCATGCTGAAGTAGCAAAGTGGATATCCACGGTTATAAACACAGGGTCACTACAGGGATTGTTATTTGTGGTCGTAAACATTATTTTGAGTCAATTTTATGAGCGTGTTCAATTTATTTTACAGTACAAGGGGAGGGTCATGTGAAAATATTTATAACTTTGGGAAGAGGGGTGCATTTCTTTCAATGACACCTTGAGTTGGACCAGTCCCCCCAAGTAAATTGTTGGGTTGGGTTTAGTTCATGCTGTTGAATTATTATGATAGACTTGTGCCACATTGAATAGAAGAAGTCATGGGATGTAATATCACATGCGTCCTGTTTGACTTTCAATAGCACTTATGGTTGAGGAAGAGAGAAAGTAATTACATTCACCATGCCTAAAACAATATGACTCGTCTTTATCTCGACTGAGCATCCCAAATGGCATCCTACCCCCTATATAGTGCACTACTTTTGACCAGATCCCTATGGGGGATAAAGGGAATAGGGTGCCATTGAGGACAGATCCCTAATAGTTGAGAAAGAGAGGAAGTAAGTTGTGTTTATTTACCATGAGTATAGCAAGATTTTATCTTGATAGATATGGCATTGCACCTTTAACAGAGGCAAACGTGATTCACTACACTCATAATGAAGCCCTAGATTGATCTGCCTCTTCAATTTCCAAAGGCTTCAAGAAAGAAGGGCAGTTTCATTATGAGTTCCACAGAATGTTGCTAGGCTATGCCTTGACTATTGGCCTACCTTGGATCCAAATTTCCTTGACCTTAAACCATGTTTTTTCCCGCTCTCTTCTCTTGGAGCGACCATGATGCCATGATCTTTTTAATTTGAAGAGTGGTGCTGATGTTGTCATCACTAAGAGCTTATTGAAAACATTTGTCAGGTTGTGCTGGTGTTTTTGCAGGTGACGGTAATGGTACAGCACATGCCTCGGCCTCTGGTTGGAGTGCACTGGAAGCAGGTAAATATAGGAGCCTTGTCCAACTGACTGGCTCCCCCTAGTGCAGTTTTCTGGGTTTGTCCAAGTCCCAGTGGCTTGTTGTTAATGTTATTACCGTCAGCAAGAGATGTCAAATAGCCAAGATGGTACAGCAGGCTGCTGAGGGGAGGACGGCTCATAACAATGGCTGGAACCAAAGGGAAACCAAGGATTTGATGTATTTGATACCATTCCACCTGTTCTGCTCCAGCCGTTACCACGAGCCCGTTCTTGTGACACCAACCTCCTGTGTAATCAAATCAATTTAAAAAATCTAATCAAATTTTTTTAGTCACATGCGCCAAATACAACAGGTGTATCATCTTACAGTGAAATGCTTACTTACGAGCCCCTAACCAACAGTGCAGTTTCAAAAAATATGGATAAGAATAAGAGATAAAAGTAACAAGTAATTAAAGAGGAGCAGTAAAAAATAACAACATATACAGGGGAATACCAGTACAGAGTCAATGTGGAGGCTATATACAGGGGGATACCAGTACAGAGTCAATGTGGAGGCTATATACAGGGGGATACCAGTACAGAGTCAATGTGGAGGCTATATACAGGGGGATACCGGTACAGAGTCAATGTGGAGGCTATATACAGGGGGATACCAGTACAGAGTCAATGTGGAGGCTATATACAGGGGGATACCAGTACAGGGTCAATGTGGAGGCTATATACAGGGGGATACCGGTACAGAGTCAATGTGGAGGCTATATACAGGGGGATACCAGTACAGAGTCAATGTGGAGGCTATATACAGGGGGATACCAGTACAGAGTCAATGTGGAGGCTATATACAGGGGGATACCAGTACAGAGTTAATGTGGAGGCTATATGCAGGGGGATACCAGTACAGAGTCAATGTGGAGGCTATATACAGGGGGATACCGGTACAGAGTCAATGTGGAGGCTATATACAGGGGGATACCAGTACAGAGTCAATGTGGAGGCTATATATACAGGGGGATACCAGTACAGAGTCAATGTGGAGGCTATATACAGGGGGATACCAGTACAGAGTCAATGTGGAGGGTATATACAGGGGGATACCAGTACAGAGTCAATGTGGAGGCTATATACAGGGGGATACCAGTACAGAGTCAATGTGGAGGCTATATACAGGGGGATACCAGTACAGGGTCAATGTGGAGGCTATATACAGGGGGATACCAGTACAGAGTCAATGTGGAGGCTATATACAGGGGGATACCGGTACAGAGTCAATGTGGAGGCTATATACAGGGGAATACCGGTACAGAGTCAATGTGCGGGGGCACCAGTTAGTTGAGGTAGTATGTACATGTAGGTAGAGTTAATTAAAGTGACTATGCATAGATGACAACAGGGAGTGGCAGTGGTGTGGAGAGGGTAGGGGGGGGGGGATGTGAATAGTCTGGGTATCCTTTTTGACTAGATGTTCAGGAGTCTTATGGCTTGGGGGTAGAAGCTGTTTAGAATCATCTTGGACCTAGATTTGGCGCTCCGGTACAGCTTGCCGTATGGTAGCAGAGAGAACAGTCTATGACTAAGGTGGCTGGAGTCTTTGACAATTTTTAGGGCCTTCCTCTGACACCGCCTGGTATAGAGGTCCTGGATGGCAGGAAGCTTGGCCACAGTGATGTACTGGGCCGTTCGCACTACCCTCTGTAGTGCCTTGCAGTCGGAGGCCGAGCAGTTGCCATACCAGGCGGTGATGCAACCAGTCAGGATGCTCCCAATGGTGCAGCTGTAGAACCTTTTGAGTATCTGAGGACTCATGCCAAATCTTTTCAGGCAAATTGGAGTGGGTCTAGGGTTTCTGGGATAATGGTGTTGATGTACTTCAAAGTACTTCAAAGTACTTCATGGCTACAGACGTGAGTGCTACGGGTCAGTAGTCATTTAGACAGGTTACCTTAGTGTTCTTGGGCACAGAGACTATGGTGGTCTGCTTAAAACATGTTGGTATTACAGACTCAGACAGGGAGAGGTTGAAAATGTCGGTGAATACACTTGCTGGTTGGTCAGCGCATGCTCGCAGTAATATGGCTAATATTGCTGTAATTGTTGGATAGAAAATAGAAATTGAATATAAAAACATAGATTTTGAGACGTATCCAGTACACATTGTCAAAGTATTTCAAGTCATGATGCATGACACAAAAACACATTACTTTCCTATGGCTATAACGTTGCAAAAGTTACAGAAAAGTGATATCTCACGTACCTCGTGATATCCAGTCAGTGATCTATCACATGGATCAAAATCATTCAACCTGCTGAACTGCTGTCAAAGTCACGCCCACACTGACTCGACGCACATGATTAGGGGTGTTAACCTGCAGTGGCGTAGTGCTAATCTAGCTACTGGATGCTAACAAGTCTCTCTCTTTATATTGAGGAAAAATACGATATCACAGTGGAAGACAGTTAGTCAGCCAAGTATCGGACAATATACATCGCATCTTCACTGAATTACTGCGCGTGAGGAGATTCATCCTTGCAATTGTGTGTAACGTTAGCTAGCCTGCTTGCTAGTTAGTTAACATCCAGCTAGCCTGTCAGACGGGCTGTTTGAAAGGTGGGGAGCCTACTTTGCTGCATTTGACGACGCTCATCATTCCACATGGTCGCTGCTGGTATAAGGTTAACAGTATGGATGTTGTCAATATACTAGAATTGAATACGTGAAATGTCATCGACCCACATTGTCTATTGCTACAGGTGACCGCTAGCGAGCTCTGTTACAGAGCTTGCCCTTCTGTCTCAGTCGAAACAGAGCTAGCTTGTTGTCACCTGTAGCAATAGACAAAATAGGTCGACGACACTTCATGTATCCAAATTCAATTATAGCATATTGACAACAACCATACTATTAACCACTTACCAGCGCAGAACATGTGGAATAGCTAACTTAGCCACAGTAATATCCCAACCAAGAAAAACAAGTCTTGGTCTGACAAGGAAGTGCTGCACTTCTCTCTGACTGTTTTCAGGTTCAGGCTCGTTATGATTTGACAGCTAGTTAACAGTTGATTTACTTTGTCATGCACTGCAACGGTGTGTTGCAACTCAGTTTGTTTGTATCCAGCATAGGACATGTCATGTGGCTGTTTGCACTAGTCTTAAAGTTGCCACACAAAGTGACGCCACTGAGCTAGTCATGATGTTACTGAACATCATCGCCAGTGAGAATATAATGCACCGTTTTAAGCACATGAATAATAATCACATTGTGTTGGTGTTCTCTCCATTCGCCCGACTTTTACCATAGGCTACATTCTTTGACATGTCAAACATGCATGTTTTCTCTCTTTGCAGTGTGGTGAAACCAGATGAACAAGTTTGAACCCTTTCTGACCACCAAATGAAATCCTAAATATCTCCAGTCCCAGCCTTCAGACAGGCACAATGGAGGAGTCAGATGTGGAGCGTGAGTGACCTCTATTCATAGTTGTGTGCTTATGCCATTACCTCTTTTGATATTGGCTATCCCTTGCATGCTGTTTGGTGGTATGAATAGACCCCAGGTCTCTCATTTGTGTCTCACTCTTCCACATCTATTCTGTATTCTCTCACTCCTCCTCCATGTCTTCTCTCCCCGTCAGAGGTGACCCTGGCCCTGCTGGATTCAGCCAATGACAAGGACCCAGTGGTCAGGGAGCAGGTCAGGAAGTCCATACTGACCCTGGGGAAGCAGCAGCCTAACAAGGTCCTGTCCATGTGCCAGGACTACCTGGTCAAGCACCCCAAGGTCAGACACCACCACTACTACTGCCACTTACTGTTGATTAGAGAGACTGGAACACTATAATAGAACGTCCCCAGTCTCATTAGCAATTTATGCTGAACTTGATGTGGCTCATGTTTGTAGGCTATCTGTGTCTGTATTTGTGTTGAGGTAGTTGGTGCTCAATGCTGGCCTAAGTAAACATTGCTCTATGTTAACAATATTAATATCATCTTTTTACTACCAAGACAATTGTAATACAAGCCTGATGTTTAAAACCTACTGTGGCAATCATATGTTTCCATTGTACCTGAATAACAGCATAGATTTCTAGTTCTGTTTTTGAGGTGTCATTCCTCCTAATTTCAGCCATTTATCTGTCCTGTCAACATCCTTGATGTAACTTTCACTCTCAAAACATGGGAAGTGGAGGTGTGATGGTGATAGGGTTCTTAGATATGAGAAGGCTACTGTACTGTGTGACCATAGTCCTCTGATGCAAGTGCAATTTCAGACAGCACCAATGCTGCTCTGTGCTGCAGATTTCCTTACAATGCTGGAGAGATAAGGTTTTAGAGTTGTATTAGTCGTTTGCATGGGATACACATGGTATACATCGTCCAATGAAATGCTCACTTGCAGGTTCCTTCTCGACAGTGCAACAACAATATGAAATAACTAAAGATTGCATTAGGATGTGATATGTTCTGACATGAAGCAATAACACACATCCTTCCAGAAGCTGGAGACCTTATCATCACTTCTCTGTTGACTGGGACTCTGCATGTGCTGCACCAATGATATGAATACAAAAGAGATGATGACATGTACTGTATGGGAGAGACTTTTCATACAGGCCACTGTGTTGACATTAATGCATGTAGACTTAAGGCCTGTGTTTTGAAGTGAATTACAATGTAAACTTATATTCCTGCAGCTTATCGTTGGACACAGAGTTGTCATACTGCAGACCATTGAGCTGATTGTGAAGACCAAGATAGACGATATCAGTTACCTGAAAATCAAAAGCATAATTTCTTTGGCCTCCGATGAAATGACCCGATCAAAGGTTAGATTGTTTCTGATGATTGTTATTAGGTCTCATCTGAAATACAAAGTTGGTCTTTCAATTTCTATGCTTTTAGCCTGATATTACATGTACTCTAGTTATTCATCTGAGAATGTACTTGATTTATCAGTGGTTATACTTTGTTCTAACATTGAGGCCATTGCATCAATCTGAACACATGGATAGTATCTGTTAGTTTTTGTATTTACATGAAAACAATGGCCCAGGGTTTGATTCAACAGCTCAGTTTTCATGTTTTTACAGGATGTTGTACCTGATTGGCAACAGGCAGCCAGCAATATTCTGGTTGCTGTGGGAAACAAGTACATCAATGACATCATGGAGGAAATCCTCAGCAAGTTCCAGCCAGGGATCCTGCCTCATTTTTTTGTGGTCCAAACATTAGCAAGCCTCTCTGAATCCAACGGTAGGCAAACACAAGACACAACGGTGTCAAGCACACTGTATAGAGCTGTCTAAATACTGAGGCTGCTGACATGTATCCCGTCTGTCCTGTCACCTAGCTTCCGAGAAGCAGTTTTGTCTTCTTACAAAGACTATCCCCCTCAGTGTGTTCAAATTGCTTAGAGATCTCTTGGCATTGTAATAGAGGTAGAGTCTAACGTCTAATCTTACTTTTGTTGACAGTTTATGGTATGGTGCCGTTTCTCAATGCCATCTTGGGCACCATGCTCCCAATGCTGGGCATGGCCAAGCAGGACAACATGAAGTGGGTGTTCTCCTCTGGTAGGACTAGATGCACTATGTCCAACATACTGTAGCATTATATTTGATTATTATTATTGTACATGGTTAAACATGTATTACCAGACCCAGTTTATAGACCTTCCCTCCTTCTCCCAGCTCTGTCCCACTTCAGTGAGAGTATCCTGGAGTACCTAGCCAACCTGGACAAAGCTCCCGACCCGACGGTGAGAAAGGACACGTTCTCCAGCGAGATCTACGCAGCCTACGACATCCTCTACTGCAGCTGGCTCCAGAGCAGGGAATCCAAGGTACACCACATTACATTAAGAGGAGCAGGAAACCAATTTATTTCTCCTAATTACATTTGTCTCAATGGTCCCTCTGTTGTAGGGATGTCTTGATGAACGCAACCCCCTAGACTGTGTGCTGGTATTTATAGGGAAGGGAGGAGAGAGGTCCACAGTCACAGCCAGGACTGATATCAGATGAATAAAGACATTTAGGAGAGTTTCCTGGACATATTTGCCTGGTTAATTCTCAGCAAGGTTATGCAGAAATGTTTTCCTGTGGTTTCTGAGTAGAGGACATAATCACAGTGCAGGTTGGTCTAGGCTTGTGGGCTAACAAATAGTCCCTTATCTGTAATCTGGTCATAAACTCTGTATTCCTCCATTTTGGTTATGACATGATTAGCCACAGAGTAACTGCAGCATAACTGCTGCTCTCTTTATGTTTGAGAGTGCCAGAAGTAACATGACTCCCCGTCTCTGAGTTGGTAAACAGATTTCTGCTTCAGTTAGATGTGGACTCAGTTGATTCAATCTTTTTCCAGTGATTGTATGTGTCCCAAATGGCATTGTATTCCCTAAATCACGTGTCAAACTAATTCCATGGAGCGCCGAGTGTCTGCTGCTTTTCACTCCTCCCTTGTACTTAATTGATGAATTAAGGTCACTAATTAGTAAACAACTCCTTACCTGGCTGTGTCTAGGTCTTGAGAGGAAAAAACAAAAACCTACAGACACTAGGCCCTCCGTGGAAAGAGTTTAACACCCCTGCCCTATAGTGTGCACTACTTCTGACCAGAACCCTTAGGGTTGATAGGGTTCTGGTCAAACCTGATGCTGCTGTATCTGGTCAAAAATAGTACACGGTAGAGATTAGGGTGCCATTTGGGACACAGTGTGGTGTTTCTCTCTCTCCCTGGCTGGGGCTGTAGCTACGACTAACTGTGGTGTTTCCCTCCCTGGCTGGGGCTGTAGCTACGACTAACTGTGGTGTGTGTCTCTCTCTCTCTCTGGCTGGGGCTGTAGCTACGACTAACTGTGGTGTTTCTCTCTCTCTCTCTCTCTGGCTGGGGCTGTAGCTACGACTAACTGTGGTGTTTCTCTCTCGCTCTCTCTGGCTGGGGCTGTAGCTACGACTAACTGTGGTGTTTCTCTCTCTCTCTCTCCCTGGCTGGGGCTGTAGCTACGACTAACTGTGGTGTTTCTCTCTCTCTCTCTCGCTCCCTGGCTGGGGCTGTAGCTATGACTAACTGTGGTGTTTCTCTCTCTCTCTCCCTGGCTAGGGCTGTAACTACGACTAACTGTGGTGTTTCTCTCTCTCTCTCTCCCTGGCTGGGGCTGTAGCTACGACTAACTGTGGTGTTTCTCTCGCTCTCCCTGGCTGGGGCTGTAGCTACGACTAACTGTGGTGTTTCTCTCTCTCTCTCTCCCTGGCTGGGGCTGTACCTACGACTAACTGTGGTGTTTCTCTCTCTCTCTCTCCCTGGGGGCCGTAGCTACGACTGACGGTGGCAGAAGCAGTGGGATCCATGAGTCACCTGATTGCCCATGATAAACTGGAGGAGCAGCTTCCCAAACTCATTCCCACAATCCTCTCCCTGTACAAGAAGAACACGGAGCATTACGTCATCAGTAAGGTAGGTCGGCCTCTAATGACCGCTGCTGGTGTTCTATACAGGGAATGAAGTGCTGTATGTGAGGCACCCAGAGAGTTCAGCAGTTTGCCTGGTCCAGATCTGTGTGTGTAATAGTTAACTCTGCTGACCTGCCAGTGTCCTGTCAAACAGGTAGGGCCCCCGGGAGGTAGGGCTCCCCCAGGAGGTATGCTTGTCATGTTCTCACGCCAAGACGTCTGGTTGTCTGGGCATGACAGTGGTAGTTAGCTGTGGAGTTGACTGAAGCACATACCGATTCAGACCAGGCTACTCTGCAGTCTGACACTCTGGTATTTATGTTGATTGGGACTTGCATTTCTTCTTTAATGGAGTCCTACTCTCCCAGTCATTCATCAGTCCTGTATCAGTATTTTAGTCTACATAGTTTCCCAACACTGTCTGCTCTGCTCACTAATCAGCTCATGTTGTTTTCACCTCCCCTGCAGAGCCTGTGTCAAGTTCTGGATGCTTCTGTGAACATGGGCAGCAGAGTTCTGGAGACGCAGATCGACAGCCTGCTCACTACTCTAAACCAGCAGGTACGGCAAAGTGACCGTCCCCTGATGGCACCAGTACAATGCAATGTTGAGGGAGCTAGCATGCAAGCCTTTCACTGCACCTTTTACACATGCTGCACACTGTTGATATAACTAATAACATTTGATTTGAAAGGACTTCCTTGAACACACACAGCTTCTGGTCACTCCGCCTGGGCTGTTTGCACAATGTCAATAAGATGTTTTTCTGTATTTAGCATAGCTAATGATACTAGACACTGACTATAAGGTTTCTCTATAACAGGATACATAATAAATCACTTCCTGTTGTAGTCACATGGTTTGTGACTCACCCCATGTGCCTTTGAAATTTCAAATTGGTTTGATTGCACTTAGGTCAACATCAATTAGACTGAATCAAGAACAAACTTCCTTTTCAATATGGATTGGTTGATTTGTATGAATAATGGTTCATGTACAGTAATTCTCATTTTGCTCCCCCTCCAGGTTTGTGCACCTGTTGACTACAGCAACCCACTGACGGTGAAAAATCACAACGAGGTATTGAGATGCTTCAGCATTCTAGGTTGGTTTTCTGTTCTTCAATAATCTGTGTGTGTTCTCTGGGTTTATTGGATTGAGAGGTCAGGGTTGTAGTCATTTAAGTGAATGTTACAGATAGAAATGCGTTGAATAGAATTGACACGATTCCTTATTCTACATGACAATCACAACTGTTCTACCCAATCTATTTCTACTGGAATGTTCTAAAACAGGCCCCTTGACCTGGTCTTTGTTAGACCAGTCAGTGGGCCACTGTGTGGAGTTGTAATCCAGGAGTCATTTGCTTCCTGTTGGGGAGGGAGGGATTTAAGCAACAGTCCCCCTGCCACACAGACACAATGCTGCTGCAGCAATATTCCACATGTCTGTCTTCACTGCTCTTCCAACTTATGGAGTTTGGCTTGAATACCTTTTGGCTGCAACGTGTAGAAGGATTTTATGAGGGGCTGGTCATCATAGTTTGGACTGTGAGCATTCTGTGTGCTTGCATCTAGAGATTACTGTCTGGGCCTATATATATTATTTTAGTGTTCCCTTTATTTTTTTGAGGTGTGTATGTATGTGTGTATATATATATAGATAGATAGATAGATAGATAGATAGATAGATATATATAGCTATATATATAGATATAGCTATATATATATATATATATATATATATATATATAGATATATATAGCTATATATATATATATATATAGCTATATATATATATATATATATATATATATATATATAGCTATATATAGCTATATATATATAGCTATATATATAGCTATATATATATATATAGCTATATATATAGCTATATATATATATATATATATATATATATAGATATAGCTATATATATATATATATATATATATATATATATATATATATATATATATATATATATATATATATATATATATATATATATATATATATATATAGCTAGCTAGATAGCTAGCTCAAAAAAATAAAGGGAACACTAAAATAAAACATCCTAGATCTGAATGAATGAAATATTCTTATTAAATACTTTTTTCTTTACATAGTTGAATGTGCTGACAACAAAATCACACATTATCAATGGAAATCAAATGTATCAACCCATGGAGGTCTGGATTTGGAGTCACACTCAACATTAAAGTGGAAAACCACACTACAGGTTGATCCAATTTTGATGTAATGTCCTTAAAACAAGTCAAAATGAGGCTCAGTAGTGTGTGTGTGTGGCCTCCACGTGCCTGTATGACCTCCCTACAACGCCTGGACATGCCCTACAACTCCTGGACAGTCTGTGGTGCAACGTGGCGTTGGTGGATGGAGCGAGACATGATGTCCCAGATGTGCTCAATTGGATTCAGGTCTGGGGAACGGGCGGGCCAGTCCATAGCATCAATGCCTTCCTCTTGCAGGAACTGCTGATACACTCCAGCCAAATGAGGTCTAGCATTGTCTTGCATTAGGAGAAACCCAGGGCCAACCGCACCAGCATATGGTCTCACAAGGGGTCTGTGGATCTCATCTCGGTACCTAATGGCAGTCAGGCTACCTCTGGCGAGCACATGGAGGGCTGTGCGGCCCCCCAAAGAAATGCCACCCCACACCATGACTGACTCACCGCCAAACCGGTCATGCTGGAGGATGTTGCAGGCAGCAGAACGTTCTCCACGGCGTCTCCAGACTGTCACGTCTGTCACATGAAAGCAGGTTCACACTGAGCACATCTGTGAAGAGCACAGGGCGCCAGTGGCGAATTTGCCAATCTTGGTGTTCTCTGGCAAATGCTAAACGTCCTGCACGGTGTTGGGTTGTAAGCACAACCCCCACCTGTGGACGTCGGGCCCTCATACCACCCTCGTGGAGTCTGTTTCTGACCGTTTGAGCAGACACATGCACATTTGTGGCCTGCTGGAGGTCATTTTGCAGGGCTCTGGCAGTGCTCCTCCTTGCACAAAGGCAGAGGTAGCGGTCCTGCTGATGGGTTGTTGCCCTCCTACGGCCTCCTCCACGTCTCCTGATGTACTGGCCTGTCTCCTGGTAGAGCCTCCATGCTCTGGACACTACGCTGACAGACACAGCAAACCTTCTTGCCACAGCTCGCATTGACGTGCCATCCTGGATGAGCTGCACTACCTGAGCCAATTGTGTGGGTTGTAGACTCCGTCTCATGCTACCACTAGAGTGAAAGCACCGCCAGCATTCAAAAGTGACCAAAACATCAGCCAGGAAGCATATGAACTGAGAAGTGGTCTGTGGTTTTCACCTGCAGAACCACTCCTTTATTGGGGGTGTCTTGCTAATTGCCTATAATTTCCACCTGTCTATTCCATTTGCACAACAGCATGTGAAATGTATTGTCAATCAGTGTTGCTTCCTAAGTGGACAGTTTGATTACACAGAAGTGTGATTGACTTGGAGTTCCTTTATTTTTTTGAGCAGTGTTTATATATTTTCAGATCTGGGTAATTTCCTTCACATTGTGAAAATGATCATGGAATTGTAGAATATCAGTATTAATTGGTTCTGTTACCTACATGGTACTGTACTAGGACGATATACCATATTCAGAGTTCCAGACTGTTTTCCCTCTTCAACTAATACAGGACAGGACTCCTTGTGTCTCAAGAGGTACCCTACTCTCTATATAGTGCTCTACTTCTGACCAGAACCCTATAGGCCCTGGTCAACAGTAGTGCACTATAAAGGGAATAGGGTGCCATTGTGAATAAGGTCTTTGTTATTCTAGAACACGGAGCTGCTGCAGAGAAACTACATGATGGACACCATGTCCTCCTGTAATGAGATAATCCATGATTTAGATCTTAGATGGTGTGACTTCACTCAGAGGTAAATGTGTTTAAACTTTAAACAGTGGTCTGACTCTGTGCCATACGCTTCCTTCCTTCCTAGCCAACACCTTCCCAGACCGGCTGGTCATGTTTGTGCTTCAGAAACTGGAGAACAGTAATGAGAGAATCCGCATGGGCTCCCTGGCTGTGCTCCGACACCTCATCAACTCCTCCAGTAAGACTGCTAGTTAGTCTGGCTCGGGCCTGTCTGCACAGGACAGGAGGCACTTACTGCAGTGTATATATAGACACTACTACAAACTAATACAGTAAATATATATAGGCGCTACTACTAACAGTAGTGTATGCCTATAGTCACTACTCACTACTACAGTATACATATAGACACTACTACTAATTTACTACAATATATACAGTACCAGTCAAAAGTTTGAACACCTACTCATTCAAGGGTTTTTCTTTATTTTACGATTTTCTACATTGTAGAATAATAGTGAAGATATCAAAACTATGAAATAACACATATGGAATCATATAGTGACCAAAAAAAGTGTTAAACAAATCAAAATATAGTTTACATTTTAGATTCTTCAAAGTAGCCACCCTTTGCCTTGATAACAGCTTTGCACACTCTTGGCATTCTCTCAACCAGCTTCACCTGGAATGCTTTTCCAACAGTCTTGAAGGAGTTCCCACATATGCTGTACACTTGTTGGCTGCTTTTCCTTCCTAAAAGGCACCTAAAGATTCATAGACCATGATAAACAAGATTCTCTTGTCTGATAAAAGCAAGGTTGAACTCTTAGGCCTGAATGCCAAGTGTCACATCTGGAGGAAACCTGGCACCATCCCTATGGTGAAGCATGGTGGTGGCAGCATCAGGCTGTGTGGGTGTTTTTCAGCAGCAGGGACTGGGAGACTAGTCAGAATTGAGGCAAAGATGAATGGAGCAAAGTACAGAGAGATCCTTGATGAAAACCTGCTCCAGAGCTCTCAGGACCTCAGACTGGGGCGAAGGTTCACCTTCCAATAGGACAATGACCCTAAGCACACAGCCAAGACAACGCAGGGGTGGCTAAGGGACAAGTCTCTGAATGTCCTTGAGTGGCCCAGCCATAGTCCGGACTTGAACCTGATCGAACATCTCTTGAGAGATAGCTGTGCAGCAACGCACCCCATCCAACCTGACAGAGCTTGAGAGTATCTGTAGAGAAGAATGGGAGAAAGTTCCCAAATACAGCTGTGTGCCAAGCTTGCTGCGTTAGACCCAAGAAGACTCGAGGCTGTAATCGCTGCCAAAGGTGCTTTAACAAAGTACCGAGTAAAGGGTTTGAATACTTATGTAAATGTAATATTTATGTTTTTCTATTTTGATAAATTAGCAAAAATGTCTTAACCTGTTTTTGCTTTGTCATTATGAGGTATTGTGTGTAGATTGAGGGGGAAAACAAACTTTAATACATTTTAGGATAGGGCTGTAACATAACAAAAAATATCCCAAGCCACTGTACATGGTGTGCTTCACATAATGACATCAGTTGGATTTTTTTTAGCAGTTATCTCATATCCTAACCGTCCACATCTTCACCACTTTTAAATTTTTTCACCACACGTCATTTGCAGGGGACACGGGTGTCTTGGGTTCTGTTCTTTGTGCATCTGTCTCCTCCCTGGGAGTTGTTTGCAATTTGCCTTGTGCAAAGGCTCATGGGGAATCTGCTGCTGCCTTGACTCTCCTATGTCTCTCAGGTAGCCCATATGCCAAAATCGTGATGAAGTCTCTCCTGGGCATGGTGTTGGCCATGCACTTCTTGAACAACACGTGTGTGTGTGTTGACAGCAGCCAAGTCAAGCATGTTGTAAAACACAGCAACAGGCCAGCAGCGGGTGCCTCCTTTCAGAGTGCAGCTGTGCCATCTGATCAAAAACATCCACACCAATTTATGGTGTAAAACCATTCAAATAATGATATGCCCTCTTAAAACTGGTTCTAACTCCACTTCTGTTTGTGATATTAAGATTCTAACAACCCGTGTCTTTTTATGTAGACTTATTTCAGGCAGGTCAAGAACGGAGGGGGGGGGGGGGGGGGGGCATGACTTAAATGGCAGAGTAATAAAATAAATTCACGAACAGTCAAAATGACTACCTTAGCAGTTAGTGTTATTTGACCCTGTTCTCTGGATTTGAAAGCATCACTGGTACTTACAAAGGACTTGTTTTGATATGAAATGACCTCATGATGTTACTCAAGGCTTTCTGTCTGTGATCTAGCATCCATTATGGAGTCGAAGAAGCTTCTCATCCTGGCCAGCATCAGACAACCACTGGCTGACCACAGCAATAAGGTAACCTCATGCCGTGTAAATATTAAACTGTTACAATTTGGCATCGTTTTCTCTCCTAAAAGGCATAGAAAATAAAAATGAACACAGTTTCAATGACCCATATCCATGTGCTGTAGAAAACACATTTTCCATTGGGAAACATGTCATACTTTATGGGCCAATTTCCCAGACATGGATTAAATCTGGTCCTGGTTTGAAAATCACTTTCAATAGACTATAACATGTCTTTTAGTACAAACATATGCTTAATCAGGAAACCGGCGCTACATTTTTATTCTTGTTGTGTTGTATTAGTGTTTTGCTTGACCTCTGACCTCTGTCTATCGTTGCCCCCTGCAGGTGAAGAAGAGGGTTGTCCAGGTGATCAGTGCCATGGCTCACCATGGTTACCTGGAGCTGGAGGGAGGAGATCTGCTGGTCAAGTTTATCATCCAACACTGTGCTCTCCCCGACACCTACTATGTACGTTTGTCATATCTACAATCCCTTTTGGTCTTAAGACATTATCCTTGGCGAGGGATTAGCATGACATTGTAGATGGTGGTTCAGTTAAAACTACTCTCTGACTTGTATATGGTGGTCCGTGTGTTTCTAAAGAACTGTGTGTGGGTTTGGTCTGTTGCAGCGTCCAGGCCAGCGCCCCAGTGACCCAGAGGAAGTAACCAATGAGGCGCTGCGGAGCATGTGTGACAACACACTTCACCTCTTCACTACGACCGTGGGACGCCTGACTGACGTGAGTCTACTGCATGGAGATAAGAGTTCTCTCTCGGCAGGCAGGCAATCCATCACCTGTTTTCTTCTCTCACATTAACATTATGTATCTGATCAGCCTGTTTATGCACAAACATATTTTGTCGTTCATGAAATCATTTCAGGTATAGAGGCAGTGAGCATTTTAATGTTTGTTCCTGCTGGAAAAACGGCTTTCGAATACATCGAAGCCAAGTCACACTTAACACCAAACATAATACCGTTTTATGAGAAGAGGCTGAGGGTGGAATTGCTATAATATGGAGTTTTGTGTAAAGAAGCTCAGTCAGATATTTTCCTATCATCAGATGTCTTGAGGGGAAAACCAGCTCACATCCAAAGACGGCATCACCCTGTCTGTTTTTTACAGCCAATCACTCTGCTCTTAGTTACTTGTTCCTTTGCAGTTCCCAACATCAACACTCTCTGAGATGATATGTCTCTTGTATTACTTCCCACTGGAAGCTACGAGACAAGGCATTGACAGAGACTGAAGAGAACAATGATTTACCATGCCTTCATGGCATTAAATCTCTGCAGATTTGGGTTCAAATCATACATTACATATTTTGTTTGATTTATAGCTCTGGGTTTGATTTAGCATGCCTAGGAGCTCTGGGTTTGAACTTTTGTGACTATTCTATTGGTTCAATTGCACCAGGCGAACTCAATGTTGTGATATTACTGTACATCTGTGGCAGGTGCTCTTTTGCATGCTGTACTACCTGACTGTCTGTCTGTCTTCAGGTGCTGTGGTCCATGTTGTACTACCTGACAGTGATCCCTCTGTCTGTCTGTCTTCAGGTCCTGTGGCCCATGCTGCTGTACTACCTGACCCCAGGTCAGTACTCCAACGCCACCGCACCGCTCTGTAAGAGCCTCACGCTGCTGGGAACCAAGAAGAGAGCCTCCCAGGAGCCCAACTTCAACATCGACTTCAACGAGCATGGTAGGTGTCTTTTAGGAGAAGGAGCTCCATTTACTAGGTGTGCAACAGAAATGTATTTTTTTCTATCCCTTCCTCCCTGGTAGACATTTACAGTAGGTTCATACACAGTACATTACATTCATATTAACAAGGCATTATGATGTCATCACCATCATCTGAGCTGGGGAGGTCTTTTCCTCCCTCCCTTTCCCACTCAGTCAGTCTGGCGTTTCCGTATTGGGATTCGGCACACAGTCCCTTTAATGTAAACGAGATGGTCGCAGCCCGGGCCCACTCCTCGTCAGCACTTCTTTGGGATTGGGAATGTTTTAGTTTTCTTCGTTGAAACTGTATTTTATACAGCCATTTTGTTCTCATTAAAGGGCTGTTGGTCGGTTCTTAGAGGCCAGACAGACCAGAGTGTCTGGTTCTGATTAGCTGAATGAGAAGCCACATTTATCACTAAATAAAGCACTAGCGTCAGCTGGGTCCTGAACTGTAAGGTCATTGTTTCAATGATTAAGCTGAACTCTTTGTGGGGAGAAGTATGAGCCTGGCCAGTTAATCATTCAGTCATTCATTATAATGCTTAGTCTGCTATCAACCTTGTTTATTCTCATCTGTTTCTTCTTTCTAATTCAGTTAATCTTCCCTCTCCACATATACTGATGGTGCGGCTCTTGGTGAGTATGAAACCCTAATGACAGGCCACTTGAATGCTCCTGGATTTCAGTTTGCTATGTGGGTGTTATAAAACGTGAACTTGATTTAAAACCCCCATGAAATATGATCAATGTCTCCAGTAATAGCTAGGCTATGTCTTACCTGTAAGTTGGGATGTGTGTGTCTCAGGTGAATGGTTCGTTCCCGTTCCGGAGTCGTGGCCATGGTGCACCGTCTCTGTCTCTACTGAACGTTATAAGTCCTAATATCCACCCCAACGCTGAGACACTCTGGGAGAAGGAGATCCCTGCTCTCCTCAGCTACCTGGAAGGTAAAGGACCTCAACTCAATGACCCCGGAGTCTTATAACCTGTAGCGAGCTATGTCTGTTTGTCAAATGGCACCCTATTCCCTATGTAGTGCCTATGGACCCTGGTCAAAAGTTGTGCACTGAATAGGGTGCTATTTGGGGCTCATAATATCTCTCTCTCTCCAAAGCAGAAATAACCCTGAGGGACTTGTATTGCTGCTGCAGTATTGACAGTTTAGGAGGCTGTTTCAACCTCATTTTAATGTGACTGGTTTAAAATAGTTGTTCCTCCATGGATTCTACTGAGAACGGACATAAAAAAAGACGCATGCTTCTACCACAACAGCTGCAGTTAAGGGATGTTATAAGTGATTCACAATTTTAAAGGCAATATTTTATGGGCTATATATATTTTTTTTGAGAACTTTTATTTTTTTTAGCTGTGGGCCATTTTCATCTTTCCATCATAAAAATACATAGCTTGGATTGAAGTAGAGCATAGGGTATTAAAACGCATCTTAAATCATTTTAGCTCTTTGGTCGGTTTTGGAACGTGTACAGAATATTCTGCTGCTGCTCTATTATTTATTTATTTTTTGTTTTTGTCTGGGAGGAAGTCCGGCGAGCGAGGTCTGAGTAGTATGGTCTATTCTTCTTTACAGAGTCTACCCCAGAAACACTAGACAACAAGAAATGGGAAGAGAGTCTATTACAGGTATGCCCATCTTTATCTAACATCCTCTTTGTCTGTCCCCACAACACTGTCACTATGGTGATCTTTATCTAACATCCTCTTTGACCAGGGTCAACAGTATTTCACTACATAGGGAATAGGGTGCCATTTGGGATGCATGCACTGTCTGACACACAGTGTTGGATAAGAAGTGTTTTCTGTTTCAAAGGGATTTGATATACAGCATTATTTGTTTGGACATATACAGTTCCTAGCCAAGTCCCTGGTGGCCATAGCTGATGACAAGTGGAGCTGTCAGCTGGCTCTAGAGGCCACACGTTACCTGTCCACCTATAACCAGTCCCTGGAAGAGAAGGTTAGTGAACAACCTCATCCTAACCTCTCTTCAACCATGAGTAGGGCCAAGAGTTCTTCATGACCTGACCAGGAAGTTCTCTGGTCTCCACTTATAGTTCAGGGAAAACTCCTGGCCCTAACCATGAGATGTAACACATTCTATTTATTTGTCTCTTTGAACATGATCTTATTTAAAAGTACCCCAAGGAACTCTTCTGAACCTGATAAGCGTTAACAAAATCTTAGTAAAATAATGTCTTCTACAAACTATCAAGGTTTCTGGTCTTGGCTTCATGGCTCTTTCCAGAGTTTCCTCTACAGGTGCATTGGTGTGACTCTGCAGCAGTGTTCCAATAAGGAAGTGGTCCAGAAGCAGCTACAGGAGATGCTGATCAGTGCACGACACAACGACGCCATCGAGAGAGCGGTAAAAACCTCTTCGTCCCCGTTTGAGTCAGGCCATGATCCTCTTGATAGCATTTGCTTTTATTTATCATCATATGTTCAGCGTGACCTGTGATGTAATTGTCTGTGTAAGGCAGAGCGTCGCCGGGCAGAACAGTCTTTCTTTGTGCAGCTGAATTGCCCAGTTAAGACAGTCTTGTGACATGTACTCCTAAGCCTTTGCTTATTTTCAAAGGGAGGTCACGTCTGCCTTCCTAAGCTGTAATCTGTGTCTAGTGTTAAGTTTCCCCTCATTTCCGTTGTATTTTAACCAGATGATTGGGAATGGTGGTGTTTTTACAGTCTTTAGGCCTAATAGAGAGTGGTAGTGAAATTGTAATGCCGGTGTTAATGATAATCTAGATGTACTGTTTGGTCATTGGAGGCTGAAGTGTCCATTAAACTGTGCTAATAGGGTGGGGTAATGGGTTTCCAGGGTGTCGCCATGGGGATCGGGCTGTGTGCAAGCAGTCATCTCGATGCCACTCTGGCCAAACTGGACGACTTCGGGAAATCTGACGCCTTCAAGAAAGCCTCAGGAATATTCAGCCTGCTCAAAGTTAGTGTGCTATTCCTGTTTTTATTTTCATTGTAGGTGGATAAACACAAACGTGGCAATGTCTGCCTGCCTTGGAGGTTCTATCTACACCGTACAGTCAGCAATTTAACACGTTCAGATTGAAGATTTTATGGAGTTTGTTGATTTCTTTCTACTACTTTGAGCATTTGATTGAGCCTGCCTGGAGTGCCAGGTACAGTAGGCACAGTTTGCACTTTTGGGACTATTCCATTGGTTCCATTTCACCAGACAAGCTCGATCAAGCCCTGCTAAAGTCATTTTAAAGGAAACGTGTACAGGTATTGAAAAACTGATTTTTAATTAGCCTAATTTATATATTTGAAGGTTTTTATAAAGTTGACAGCTTTTTAGTCCACTACTAGGCTCAATCTGTGGGAGACCAAGCCCCTACACCGTAATCTTCCCATCTCTACCACCTCCTCCTCAGGACAAGAATGACTTGGATGTAGAGAAGATGAAGAGCACGTTGATCCTGTGTTATGGTTACGTAGCGCTCCACGCCCCAGAGGACCAGATCCTGTCCCGCATCGACTCAGACATCCTCCGCAGCATCAGTAAGCACTTCAACACCAAGGTAAGGAGCTAGGGCTTGGTTGCTCCACCACATCCCTTTAATAAAGCTAGTCCACAACGTTTCGACCCACGAGGGAATCTCTGTCAGGAAGGCCTGGATGAAACAGACAGCCAGCATCTCTCAAATTTAAATAGTTCTTTAGATGTTGTCATCAGTCTCAATGGACCAGTTTTGGCCTTCAGGGCACATAGTCACAAAGTTGTAGTGCTGATCTGGGATCAGTTTTAAATCATAATGAATAAGAGGGGGGGGACCTGACCCTAGATCAGCACTCCTACTCTGAGACACTACAGGCCCAGGCCTTCATCAGCATAAAGACTGAAGAGAGTTAGTTTGGGTGTTACATTTGGTTGCCCATACTGTTAGAGTACAGAGGCCGCCAGGGACCGACCTGTTAAATGCCCCTACATGTCCTATAAAGAGGTGCGGCCTGTCAAATGAAACCCCACTCCCATCTCCAACCATCCAGTTATCCCCCCCATTGCAGAGAGAGGAAATAATGACTGAGCGATACCCGTTGCTGATCACCACATAGCACTGTGTTTTACCATCGACTTGTAGTGTTTTCTCTTTCCTCAATGGCAGCGTCAGCTAGCGTAGTTAGAATAGCTGCAGTTTCACATTATTCCTGAATCTATTTTTTACCGTTGGCCCAGTGAGCATGCTTGGGTTGGCATGGTACCGAGTGACCTCACCGAGAAGAAGTTCTGTGAGCATGTGTGGGTTGGCATGGTACTGAGTGACCTCACAGAGCAGAAGTTGTGATAAGGCTGAGTCTGATGGAGTTAAGACATGCTGGTCAGACAGAGGATCCATCCCAAAATGCACCCTATTCCCTATATAGTGCACTATATAGTGAATTTGGGATGTACACAGACAGTCGGTCAGGCTTACTGCTCACAATTACATACAGGTGGTTATATCGTTAAAACCAACGATGGGTCATAATTGAGGTATTTGAAAGGTACATAAAACCACACAGCACAAACCACAGTGAAAGGAATGTGTGATTATATCAACCAGTTGGAGAAGTCACGCTATGTTTTAGTGTTTCAAATGTCTCACTCCTATTATTCAGGAGGTCTCTGTCTCTCCATGGCTACCGATGAACCTGGTTTATATCCTCGGGTTCTTCTCCTGTAGCTGCCGGCCATATGCTTAGCATCACAATGACTGTCTGAAAACTAGCCTCCATAGTTGTCTTGGTTAAATGAGACCTGTTAAACTGCAGCCTTCAGGGGCCACTGCCAATGTACACTATGACCTCCAGATGTCCACTTGAATTGGATCATGGGATTTTATGTTAGGGTGGGTCATTGGACACACACACACACACACACACACACACGGTGTTTAATGTTAAGAAGCCGAGTCTATATCCATCGAGTCGTTTGGGTTCCACACAGGGCTCATTTAATTGGCTACGGCTAGTTGGCTAGCACTGTAACATTTGCTAACCTTTTTACTGCAATGTGGAAATAGAGGTTGAGTTCATCTGTATCTGTGAGACATTTAATGTATGGCTGTCCCATACCATGGTTAACCATCTAACCGGGGAACACTGTAGTCTGATAACATTTTCTTAATGAGGGGAAAGAGCATATTCTCTTCTCTTTAGGGGGATGGGATATATTCTCGTCTAGTAGCGTACACTTGTGGATTAAACTCCTTGTTGCTTTTATGTTGTGCAGGTTCTGGGAATTAAAATAGAGACCAAGGTACCGTGACTGGACCCTAATGAAGGATCCTCTGTCTCTCTCACTAAAACTCCTCTAACAATCTCTTCTCTCTAGAACGCTGCTGCTTCAACTTTCTGAACTTTTAGAAGTAAATGGCTCTAGTTGAAAGATCAGCACCTCATGTAGTTATGATGGGAGGCAGTGTATTTGTTTGCCTCTGTTTCAGAAGTTCAGAACGTTTAGTGCTTTTGAATGTTCCACTAACATGGTCGGACACTATGGTGTTTCTGAATGCCCTCCATGTCCTACTAACACGGTCTGACACTGGTGTTTCTAGGGCCTTGTGGTTTCCTCTTTGATCGACGACACACACCAGCTCTTAGGTTGTGATGCCAAATCAGATGGTGGAATTTGATGTTCAAATTCTTTTTCCCCTTCCAGATCGCAAAGCTTACATTTCTGTCTGACATTTAGTCTGCAAATCAAGGCATGGATGATCGTTCTTTAAAAATACACCCTCTACTCTGATTGTTTCATTCATATTGACCTGTATCTACACATTGATTTTTAAGCCAACTGAAAAGTAGTCAAATTCATCTTCAGTAGAATGTGTGACTTACCCAACCATAAGCTGTTGTTTCTTATGCCATTTTCTGAAACAGTTCTATTATTGAGATGCTCTTATCAAGTTTTTTACTTTTTTTTTTATGGACCCCTGACATTTTCAACAAAATCTAAAAATCACTACGGTTGAAACCCTTGTTCTTGCTCTAGGCTATCCAGCTATCTCTAGATGTTTTATGAATGGCATAGGAACCTTTTTAGAATCAGGGTAAGTGACTGTCTATGTATGCTTGAGGGCTGCACTATACAACTAATATTTGGTTGTCTTGCTCACAATGATGCGAACAAACTAAACCTCGGACTGCTATCGCCAATTGCCATGAACACAGTCTGAAGCTGTGTGTTTGTCTCTGTCCGTGTTTTTGTTGTGTTTGTGCCTGTCTCCCTGTCTCTGTGTGTGTGTACGCTGTATCCCCCCCCCCGTCAGGACCTGACCATGAAGCTGAGTCTGATTCAGAGTGTGGGCCTCATAGCCAGGGCCATCAGCACCGTCGTACGTAATCAGGGCTACATGTTCGTCCGCAAGCAGGAACTCATGGGAGTCATGATGGTCAGTGTTTGTCATGTTTATGTACTCTGTTGTGTCGTTGTTAGGACAGTGTTATGTCGCCCTTATGATGGAGGGTTACATTAAATGTTACTGGATTTAGATCACACCAACTGTAAAACATTGTTTATGACTGCCTATGACAGCTGTTATATCTTAGGTAGCTGTTAGAAAGGCTTTATGATATAAGGGCTGCTACAGTCAAGTGGTTCTGATTGTGTTGACCCATCTCAATATCTTCCTTTTATTGAAGGATTTTATCAAGGCAGAACCCACGGATGCCATGCGGACTCCGGTTCGCCACCTTGTGATGACCACGTGTGCCAACCTCATGTATCCTTTAATGCCCAGAGGTGTGCTAGTGGGTTGCATATTGGAACAGAGCCCAGAGATGTCAGCCTGTCAGGAGCTTGTCAGTACCAGGTGTTTCATCTTCCTCTCGGGTTGTAAAAATCAGGGAACTTTCCCCAAACTCCCAGGTTTTCCAGAAATCCTGGTTGGAAGATTCTGGATATTCCTTCCCTCCTGATTCCAGGAATCTTCCAACCAGGATGTCTGGAAAACCTGGGCAGTTTTTGCAACCCTAGCCTCTACTGAGTGACATCGTTGGTCCTTGACCCCAGGTTGACCCCAGTAACCTGGAGCCGGCGCTGACGGAGAATGAGAACTTTGATATGCTGCGGACGTGTCTGAACGGTGTGTACGGCCTTCCCCCGGTGAACACTCCGGACAAGGACAGGGGAAAAGACGAGGAGGTGCTGGAGCCCCAACAGAGAGAGGTGAGATCTGAAGCATCTCAATACCTCGTTGTGATTCTTCACCGTCAGTGGGTTGCTGTAGTCAACAGGTGCACAAACCTGGAGGGGGAGCAAAATGAGAATTACTGTACATGTAGGTACATTAACCGTTATTCATACAAATCAACCAATCCATATTGCAAAGGAAGTTTGTTCTTGATTCAGTATAATTGATCTTGACCTAAGTGCAATCAAATCAATGCATCAAGGACATTTCATAGTCAGTGGATTGACATGGGGTGAGTCACAAGCCATGTGACTAAAGCAGGAAGTGATTTATTATGTATCCTGTTATAGAGAAACCTAATAGTTATGTTCAACTTTAGGACACATGAACAACCTCAAGTATACACATACTGTATGCACAGACCTTCTCTCTGTGTGTAGACATACAGTCATCTCAACATAAACCTGCACTTTATTCCTTCACACTCATTTTGTGAAAGTATGAAACAGGGTGTTTGCGGGTCCTTAAATGAATAAATGATTTTTTTAAAAATCTGATTTGAAGACCTAAAAATGCCTTAAATTCAGTTTAAGTGTCTTAAATAATGTGACGGAGATGACTACACTGTTTTACAATGTGCTTCTGCGTAATTGTTGCTACTTTGACAAAACAACAATATTAAATAACAATCGAACCGCACTTTCAAGATGTTAGGTGTGTGTCGCGGGAGAGAAGGTAGCCTATACAATCAGACAACAACCCGATCTGGGATGATAAACAGACATTGTCCTTCTTACCTAATACATTTAGCTTGTGTTGGTGATGAGGCTCCACAACGTTCCTGCAGATTGTTTTGGTTGTAAAAACATGTTTTGCTCAACAGTAATGTGCATTAATCTGCTTCCTGAAATGAAAGTATCTGCGCTGTTTCGCTGCTGACTTACACACGGAGTGAAGGGAGAGATGCGTTCTGATAAGAGCATACTGACAGTTGAGCAACATTTTAGAAATGTAATTGTGGGAAAGACTTAGTTGTTTTAAAACAACTACTGTTACTGTTAAGAGTAGAGTCTCAGCCTTGTGTATCCCTGTAAAAATAATTTCTGTCAAGATGGAGGAAATGACACCACTTTACAAACGGATGATGAGCCAGGGGAACGGAGAGGAGCGTACCATCTGGGGTGAATACAATGGGACGTTTTTGTAGGATGTTACATTTACTGTTGGATCAATTGCGTTGCTACCCAGCAACAATATCATATTTAGAGTTAGCACTCTAGCTAATGTGTTTTGAGTTTCCACTTCCTCGGGCAGCAGGTAGCCTAGCGGTTAGAGCGTTGGGCCTGTAACCAAAAGGTTGCTGGTTTCAATATCTGACTAGACAAGGTGAAAAATCTGAGCAAGGCACCTCAACCCTAATTAGCTCCAGGGGTGTCGCACTACTATGGCTGACCCTTTAAAGCCAACACATTTCACTGCACCGATCTGGTGTATGTGACATAACATATTTATTTGTATCATTATGTAGTGTATGGCCTAGGACAATATACACAAACTTGCAGGCAAATAAATCAAACTAATATTTGATTATTCTGGATCCTATTCTGTTATTGCACATCAGAATAACTATCATGCATTCCCTGAACAAGTTAGATGAAATGTCTATAATAATGTCTTTGCACTGGGTAAAGTCAGTCTTGGAGCCTTCCCTCTCAGCTACCTTGCTTCAAAGTACCGCCATTTGATCCTGGATTCACTGAATGAGTTATTTTATTAGACTCTTTTGGTTGTAGGCTAATGTTCTAGTCGTATCCCATAATAATTATTGGATAATGGACTTTTGTTCCAGCGTGGACTTTTGTGTGGACGTTTGTTCCAGCCCCAGTCTAACACGTCAGATTCTACCAATCAGCTGCTCAACAGGACCTTGTTAATCTGACTCAGTGCTGAATCAAACGCCTGCACACCCAGTGACCTGGTTCTCCAGGTGGAGAGTTGACCACATGTTTATACACTTACTGTGCTGCGTTTGTGACTTGAAGGATTTGTTCACAGTGGTATGGTGGTGATGTTATGAAGTATCATTGTTGCAGGTATAGGTATCGAAGCCTTCGTTTGTGATCTAGCTAATGATTGGGCCAGCCTAAACAAATGCAGATGGGCAACCCCATGCTTCAGCCATCTATAGCCTAGCAGCCCAGGAATCATCACCTAGATTCAGACGCAGGCTAATTAAAACAAAACCAAAATTCATTTTTTTTATTGAGCGGATGGAACATAATGACTAATAATTTGTAGACTAAACATTGACCACAATAAGCCCAAACAGGTATGTTTGACTAATACATGATCATGTCCAACCTTGTTTATATTTGTGTACGATCACGTGTCTCTCTCTAATGCGTGGGAATGCTTGGGAACAGTCTTCAATTCACCTTCATGGAACCAGCAGATACCCTGACAGTGGAGATGGTAAAGCTTCTGTCTACTGCTTTTCCCTCAGGCGTTATACAAAGACACCTTCAATGCTCTTCAGGAGTTGTTGAGGAATATTCTTGCAAGAGACCTGAATCCAGACGGACTCCAGAGTGTTTTCAAGGTAAGTTGGTGATAAGAAGTATACGCTTAAACGTTGACTTATTTATACCTTGATCTTAAACTCCACTTTGACCCTGTCTTTGGTTGTCCTCAGCACATTGAGGAGTGGTTGAGTTCTGGTCAGGGTCATGAGAGGGAGAGGGCGATGAACACCACCGCTCACATCCTAGAGTTCTACTTCAACAACCTCCACGTCAAAGTGAGTCAGAACTTCTGCAAACCCTTCTTTCTCAGGTAATATTTGGACCTTACTAGCTGAAGTCCTTGAGTTCTGTAGACATGAACTAACAGCAAATATAGCTGTGTTTGTGTTCTTCAAAATGTTTGAGATGCCATAATGTTCAGTAGTGTATCTTATGAGCTGCCCGATGTTTGCAGTGGTTCTAAAGGCCCATTTGGTAGGAATATGGGGCTTGTGGTACCAGCACCACAAAATACTGAAGGACATGGAAATAAATCATCCAGAACTCCTGGGGAACCGTAGAAGTTGATAAAAGTGCTTCTTTATTGTTAAAGGGATTCTTGTGGATTTTTGCAATGAGGCCATTTATTTACTTTCCCAGACTCTGATGAACAGGTGAACTGCACTAGAAGTCTATGGGTATCTGCTAGCAGCAGCCTTGTAGATACCAATATACTTTGTCATTGCGCTAACGCTAGTTAGCATTGGCTTGCGAAACAACCTCTAATTTCCTTAATACTGGACACAGAGTCATAAAAATGGTATCCACAAGTGGGGGAAGTAGATACAGGGCCTCATTGCCAAAATCCTGAAGGATCCCTTTAAACGTGGAACCAACCCATAGCCTTAATCTGGGTGTTCTGTCTTTTGTAGAACATGGTAACCTTCCACAACCTGGGTTCTCTCCTGGGCCGCCTGGCCCCCCGATGCACCGACCCCAACCCCCTGGTCCGCAGGGCAGCCATCGACTGCATCTATACCCTGCTCTACATCCAGCTACGCTACGAAGGTAACACACATCACTACACACACACACACACCACTACACACACACACACACTGTCTCTGATTCAGTACGCCTTGTTTTGTTTAGTTTCCTATTCTCTGGCGACCAGCTTAACTCCCCCAGCGACCAGCTTAACTCCCCCAGCGACCAGCTTAACTCCCCCAGCGACCAGCATAACTCCCCCAGCGACCAGCTTAACTCCCCCAGCGACCAGCTTAACTCCCCCAGCGACCAATACAGCCCATTTGTGGGCACCTTTAATACGCGAAACTCTGGTTCCATTCCAAAGGGCACCCTATTCCCTATATAGGGCCCATAAGGCTCTGGCTCACTATATAGCGAATGGGCTGCCATTTGGGAAGCACACCTCTGTGTGCCATTCCGCTGGGAGGGAGATTTCAGGGTGTGGAGCTCAGCTGCAGCTGGTCTCATTGTCTCCCTGCCCTGGCGCTAGGCTTCTCTCTGGACTATAAAGACGACTCTGTGGAGAGACTGATCACACTGAGGGAGAGCATGGACAACCCAGACCACTCTGTCCTCTACAAGACCTGCTCCGAGCTGGCCAAGGTGAGGATAGGAGAATACAGCATTACATAGTCAAACATATTTACACATTGTTTCACCTTGGGTTTCAAAATTCTGGTCAACTCTTTCTGGAAAACCGGAGAATTTCGGGAAAGTTACTGGAATTTTGCAACTCTGCTTTCATAATGTGTCTTTATTTTGTCTGTCTTTTCCCCTCATCTGTGTAGATCATCAGTAAGCGTCTGCCCCAGCAGCAGCTCAACACTCTGATCTTCATGTTGATTGAGGGGCTGGTGGACTCCCAGTCTAACTGCTCCAGAGCCTCCAGTGTTCTACTCAACACCCTGCTGAAGAACAGAGGAGCTGGACTACAAGACCTGGTTGGCTCTCACACTCACTGGCTCTCACACTCACTGGCTCTCTCACTCACTGGCTCTCTCACTCACTGGCTCTCTCACTCACTGGCTCTCTCACTCACATTCACCCCCTCTAAATGATCTGTGTGTGTCAGGTATCAGAGATGCTGGAGGTGCTTCACATCCGTCTGCAGATGATCAGTGAGGAGCAGGTGAAGGTGTCTGTGGCCCAGTCCATCCTCATCCTGGCTACACAGCACCTCCAGACTGTCATCAACACACTCATCTCCTACCCCCTGCCCTTCGACAGGTGAGAACCATCTCTCTTCCTCTCCTCCATCTCCTACCACCTGCCCTTCGACAGGTGAGAACCATCTCTCTCTTCTATCTCCCCTCTGTTCAACAAGGAAGATTCCTCTGTCTTTGTTTCTCCATTTGACATGTTAATTCTCTCACACTCACACACACACACACACACACACACACACACACACACACACACACACACACGAGTGAGACTCCATGTATCTTCCAACCAGTATTTCTGGAGAACTGATGGGTTTGGGGAAAGTTAGACATTTTGCAACCCTGTGTGTAGAAGCAGAGGAAATGTTTTCACTGCCTCCCATTCAAAGTGAGCCCTACCCCTCATGGTCACTTCTCCCTGTGTGATCCCCAGTTGGAGCTGTGAGATGTGGATTGCCCTGGGGGCAGACAGTAAACTGGCCTCTCAGATCATGGAGATGTTGATGGAGAAGCTCAACATCATGGTACCCTACGTGGACAAGAAGGAGTCCATGATGAGAGGAGGCCTCACCAAGGTGGCCACCAGTCACCCTCTAGCTGTGAGTAGCAGGTTGTAGAGTGCTATGATGAGACTGTAGATGTCTGGGTAATGGTGTGTTGCTAGGTTTATTTGTGTCAAATGTACAAGTCTGAGCAATCATTTTCTATGCTATTCTATTGTGTCAGATGACCTGTGCCCTGAAGGAGATGATGCTGAATGGGCAGAGCCAGGAGGCTGTGGTGTCCCTGTTCCCCCAGCTCTTCAGCTCCCTGCTGGTCCGCCTGGGCTCCAGCGTGGGGGTCACACTACCCAAAGACATCAACAGCTCCGGAACAAACAGGAAGAGCCCCACCAAACTGGCCGCAGGCTTCGACGTGTGCGGGTGGGTTAGGAGACGACATACGCTAGCTAGCACATACTGTATCATAAGACACACGGGCTGGAGTGCACTCCATTAGATAATCTGGAGAGCCACTGTTAGAAAATAACTAGAGGTTAGGTCCTACAGGGGTCCACATGTACCTCCCAGAAAATGTCATACCGGAAATCATCCAAACATGTAAATATACACTTAGTACTGGTGACATACGATATGAAGTTATCAGTACAGGTAATGACAGTATCTGTTTCACTGATCATAGTTACCATACAATGTGAAGTTGTGAAAATGAAGTTCCTTCAGGAAAAATGTAGTTATTTTTATTCAAGGTTTAACTCCTTTGTCTGTGTGTGTTCCTGGGTCTGCAGGGTAGCGGTGGAGGCGCTGCGGATCCTCCTGGCCCGGGCCCAGCTGGACCATGTAGTTAAACCCCTGGACCAGGAGGGGGCCTGGGACAAGATGAAGGACCCCCAGCAGCACATCACCGGGGTCACCCTCCTCGCCAGGTACACCCTGACCCTGGCTTCATGTCCACATCCTGGTTCAACCCTAACCTCAGCCCTAACTCTTTCTTCATGATATGTACAGTATAGCTACCCTATATGCTGTACCAGTTAGTGTGAGAGGTGTGTTGTTGTTTTCAGGGCCATGGCCAAACACGCAGGCCCTCGTCTCCCGGCCATAGTGGAGTGTCTGTGCCCCTGTCTCAACAACATCTACGAGTGTCAGAGGGTCACTATCACAGCCTTCTTCTCTGAGGTGAGCCAAGCCCAGGGCCCACTGTTGTAGGTCTGTGAGGTGAGCCAAGCCCAGGGCCCACTGTTGTAGGTCTGTGAGGTGAGCCAAGCCCAGGGACCACTGTTGTAGGTCTGTGAGGTGAGCCAAGCCCAGGGCCCACTGTTGTAGGTCTTTAAAGAGGGAATATGGTAGAATGTCCACCACCACACTGATTATACCTATCCAGACCCTTCACATCTGCAAACATATACATCCTGTGTCACACCAACCAATTTGGATGCAATTTCTGTTGCAGATGCAAGTGACATCAGCTTTGCTGATACACAAAGCAATTAAAATGCAATATAAATTGCATGCAACATCCAACCCTGTAATACATCATGGTATCATAAAAAAAAAATGTGCCAAACGTTTGGTAATTGTAACATAATTGTTATAGACAATGCTGGCTGTAAAATTTAGATAGTTAGTGAAAATGTTGCTGTTTTGCCAAGCTACTGTAACTAGCTAGCAAACCAAGCTAGCGAGGAGCTAAGTTAGCTAGCTAGTGCAGTTCATGTTGGACAGAAAGGTCTGGGGGAGGAGACGGGTTAAAGAAGGATCTTTAAGCCTTGAGACAATTGAGATGGATTGTGTATGTGTGCCATTCAGATGCTGAATGGGCAAGACAATACAGAAGTGTCTTTGAACAGGGTATGGTAGTACAGTAGGTTCCAGGCACACTGATTTGTGTCAAGAACTGCAACTCTGCTTACTAAGCTAACATTTTGTTGATGTATTTAACCCCTTAGTTTAATGCTTAAACTATCTCCATAAAGTTCCATGTATATTTTTTTAAAGTGGTGCACGGCTACCTTCAGACTAGTCTTATGAGGGTTGTGGGTGTCCTGGAGCAAAACAACTGACATGTACGTGGTTGTGAGGGTCATATTAGTGTGTAGCCCAAACTGTTCAAACACTACAGACAGAAGTTGGCAGATCGGATGTACCGACTTCAGACGATTCCCGTGATGCTTGTGGGGGGGTCGTAAGGTAAAACATGGTGTTGGAGGGGGGGCTGCCCACATCTAGGGGGTTGTAGAGGTGTGACAGAGTTAGGATGTCAAACTGGACATAGTGGCTTTACAGTATTATAATACTTAGAAGGAATTGCATTTTAATTGCTGTTGTCACCAGGAGTCAAAGTAGTTTACATTGCATTTGTTGTGCTTTTGTAGGTCTCCTTCATGTATATCTCAATGTACCGGCTTCACACTGTGTTCTGTCTCCGTGGCTAACGCTAGTTGCTGAACCACTGTGTTCTGTCTCTGTGGCTAACGCTAGTTGCTGAACCACTGTGTTCTGTCTCTGTGGCTAATGCTAGTTGCTGAACCACTGTGTTCTGTCTCTGTGGCTAATGCTAGTTGCTGAACCACTGTGTTCTGTCTCTGTGGCTAATGCTAGTTGCTGAACCACTGTGTTCTGTCTCTGTGGGTAACGCTAGTTGCTGAACCACTGTGTTCTGTCTCTGTGGGTAACGCTAGTTGCTGAACCACTGGCTTCACACTGTTCTGTCTCTGTGGGTAACGCTTGTTGCTGAACAACTGTGTTCTGTCTCTGTGGGTAACGCTAGTTGCTGAACCACCACGTGGTGACAGAGCTGATGATGATGGATGTCCTGATGAACAACATGATGGAGCGTATCTCTGACCCCAGCTGTACCGTCCGCATGCTGGCCGTCAGGGGGCTGGGGAACATCGCTGTGGGATCACCTGAGAAGGTACATATGGAGGGGGGAGGGGAGGTGCTGGTTGTCAGGGGGCTGGGGAACATCGCTGTGGGATCACCTGAGAAGGTACGTATGGAGGGAGGATGGGAGGTGCTGGTTGTCAGGGGGCTGGGGAACATCGCTGTGAGATCACCTGAGAAGGTACATATGGAGGGGGAGGGGAGGTGCTGGTTGTCAGGGGGCTGGGGAACATCGCTGTGAGATCACCTGAGAAGGTACATATGGAGGGGGAGGGGAGGTGCTGGTTGTCAGGGGGCTGGGGAACATCGCTGTGGGATCACCTGAGAAGGTACGTATGGAGGGAGGATGGGAGGTGCTGGTTGTCAGGGGGCTGGGGAACATCGCTGTGAGATCACCTGAGAAGGTACGTATGGAGGGAGGATGGGAGGTGCTGGTTGTCAGGGGGCTGGGGAACATCGCTGTGAGATCACCTGAGAAGGTACATATGGAGGGGGAGGGGAGGTGCTGGTTGTCAGGGGGCTGGGGAACATCGCTGTGAGATCACCTGAGAAGGTACATATGGAGGGGGGATGGGAGGTGCTGGTTGTCAGGGGGCTGGGGAACATCGCTGTGAGATCACCTGAGAAGGTACATATGGAGGGGGAGGGGAGGTGCTGGTTGTCAGGGGGCTGGGGAACATCGCTGTGAGATCACCTGAGAAGGTACATATGGAGGGGGGATGGGAGGTGCTGGTTGTCAGGGGGCTGGGGAACATCGCTGTGAGATCACCTGAGAAGGTACATATGGAGGGGGGATGGGAGGTGCTGGTTGTCAGGGGGCTGGGGAACATCGCTGTGGGATCACCTGAGAAGGTACATATGCAGGGGGAGGGGAGGTGCTGGTTGTCAGGGGGCTGGGGAACATCGCTGTGGGATCACCTGAGAAGGTACATATGGAGGGGGAGGGGAGGTGCTGGTTGTCAGGGGGCTGGGGAACATCGCTGTGGGATCACCTGAGAAGGTACGTATGGAGGGAGGATGGGAGGTGCTGGTTGTCAGGGGGCTGGGGAACATCGCTGTGAGATCACCTGAGAAGGTACATATGGAGGGGGAGGGGAGGTGCTAGTTGTCAGGGGGCTGGGGAACATCGCTGTGAGATCACCTGAGAAGGTACATATGGAGGGGGAGGGGAGGTGCTGGTTGTCAGGGGGCTGGGGAACATCGCTGTGGGATCACCTGAGAAGGTACATATGGAGGGGGGAGGGGAGGTGCTAGTTGTCAGGGGGCTGGGGAACATCGCTGTGAGATCACCTGAGAAGGTACATATGGAGGGGGGATGGGAGGTGCTGGTTGTCAGGGGGCTGGGGAACATCGCCATAGGATCACCTGAGAAGATATGACTGATTAATCTTACCTCAATGTGGCAACATTACGCAGACAAAATGTATTAACAGAAGTTTCAAGAGATATCAGAGGGATCGGGTTAGGATATACTACAGAGCAGGAGCAATGAGTTAGCCAGATATATTTTATAAACAACCTAAAATATATATTGATTTTTCTGGTTCATTAAGACATCTGAACTGTGTTTTTGGTTGAATCAAATGCAAATTTTAAGCTTATATAAAATAAGTGATTTCAGAATATTTAGGCAAGTTATCTGGCTAATCCTACTTTGTAGTATATCCCTCTGGTCCAACCAAGACAGCAGCAGAGGGGAACAATGTTTCAGACAAATATGGATCTCTAGGTAATCACAACCTATACTTAATCTATTTTATAGGTAAATAAGTATGCCAAGGAGCTGCTGGCTGCTATGAGCTCTGGGATGGAGGAGAAGGACGACCCTGGGAAACGCATCACTCTGGAGGCCATGTCGGGCCTGTCCAAGGTGCTCCTCTACCTGGACAAGAAGAACGTCCAGCTGCTGGTCGTCTACATCTTCATGAAGATTAAACCCTTCCTGGAGAGTGTGAGTTGAGCAGATACACACTTCTATGTTGTCATGGTTACCACCCTGCTGTAGCCCACTGTTGTCATGCTAGAGTTACCACCCTGCTGCAGCCCACTGTTGTCATGGTAGCATTACCACCCTGCTGCAGCCCACTGCTAGATTGCCTCTGAAGCTAAGCAGGGTTGGTCCTGGTCGGTCCCTAGATAGGAGATCAGATGCTGCTGGAAGTGTTGTTGGAGGGCCAGTAAGAGGCACCCTTTCATCTGGTCTAAAAAAAAAATCCCAATGCCCCAGGGCAGTGATTGGGGACATTGCCCTGTGTAGGGTGCCGTCTTTCGGATGGGACGTTACAGGTGTCCTGACTCTCTGTGGTCACTAAAGATCCCATGGCACTTATTGTTAGAGTAGGGGTGTTAACTCTGGTGTCCTGGCTAAATTCCCAATCTGGCCCTCATACCGTCACCTAATCATCCCAAGCTTACTATTGGCTCATTCATCCCCCCCCCTCCTCTCCCCTATAACTATTCCCCAGGTCATTGCTGTAAATGGGAATGTGTTTTTCAGTCAACTTAACTGGTAGAGTTTGGGTTCAATCAAAATAAATAGAGGTGAATCCTGGTCCCTGTACATTGATTCCATGTCCAGTAGCTTTTGTCTATTGACTTTATTACTTTGGGGCGGCAGGTTCAGTGTGTGTTTTGATATTTTAACCTGTGTGTCGTGATTGCGTTTGGTGTAGGGGGACAAAATAAAGTGGGTAGCGCGTTGGACTTGTAACTGAAAGGTTGCTAGATCGAATCCCCGCACTGATAAGGTAAAAATCTGTCATTCTGCCCCTGAACAAGGCAGTTAACCGACTGTTCTTAGGCCATCATTGTCAATAAGAATTTGTTCTTCACTGACTTGCCTAGTTAAATAAAGAATAAATAAATAAAAAATAATACAATTACTGAAACTTTGCAAGGTTGCAAAATAGGTTTCTTATCTCAGGGGCCTTTTGTAGTTAATAACATAAGACATACAGTTTAACCTGATGTCACAAGTGTCATTGAGGTATATGTGGTTGGGTCTTTAAGCTTATTTGAACTATTCCTGACATAAGTCTAGCGTCTGGCACCCTAAAATATGCTTTTCTCTCTTGGTAACTCCCCTACCTGATAGATATAGATTAAGGTGAAATTACACCAATCCCTGACACGAAACCCAAACTGGCTGCGAGCGTGCTCCATCGTGCACACATTTATTTTGTCACTACACCAAACGCCATCACGACACACAGGTTAAAATATCAAAACAAACTCTTAACCAATTACATTCATTTGGGGACAGGTCGAAAAGCATTAAACATTCATGGCAATTTAGCTTGCACTTGCTAGCTAATTTGTCCTATTTATCTAGCTTGCTGTTGCTAGTTAATTTGTCCTGGGATATAAACATTAGGTTGTTATTTTACCTGAAATGCACAAGGTCCTCTACTCCACACATAAAAACGGTCAACCGAATTGTTTCTAGTCATCTCTCCTCCTTCCAGGCTTTTTCATCGTTTAACTTATATGATGATTGGCATCTAAAGTTTCATAGTATTACCACGACAACCGGCAGTCTTTCAATCACCCACGTGGGTATAACCAGTGAGGAGATGGCACGTGCGTACCTACTTCTATAAACCAATGAGGAGATGGGAGAGGCAGGACTTGCAGCGCGATCTGTGTCAGAAATAGGAATGACTTCTATTTTAGCCCTTGGCAACGCAGACGAGCAGTGTGGGTGCAATAATTGAATAACATGGATTCCTACATTTATTTTGCAGCGAGCGGTGTTGTCAGGGTATTAGAGACTAGTGGCCTCTGAGGAGGATGCTTGTGATGTGGCTACAACGTCTGAAACACATTTGTTAGGCTTATTACGTTTCACTTCTCAGAGAGAAGGCAAGATATATGTTTGATATTTGGTGTTTTGAGTTCCTAGTTTCTCAGGGCCAGATTTCTATCATGTAGAAGTTGACAGGGTCAAGAAAAGGACAACCTTGTTTCAATAAATGGATGTAAGACTGAGTCGCTCTGGATAAGAAGGGTTTGATCTACTAAATTACAGTGTTTTTAAATGATGGGTTTAGGTTGGATCCTCTGAAGGTTATCTAGGTCTACTGCTGTGTGTTAACGTTATGATGGGTTTAGTGTGGATCCTCTGAAGGTTATCTAGGTCTACTGCTGTGTGTTAATGTTATGATGGGTTTAGGTTGGATCCTCTGAAGGTTATCTAGGTCTACTGCTGTGTGTTAATGTTATGATGGGTTTAGTGTGGATCCTCTGAAGGTTATCTAGGTCTACTGGTGTGTGTTAATGTTATGATGGGTTTAGTGTGGATCCTCTGAAGGTTATCTAGGTCTACTGCTGTGTGTTAATGTTATGATGGGTTTAGGTTGGATCCTCTGAAGGTTATCTAGGTCTACTGCTGTGTGTTAATGTTATGATGGGTTTAGTGTGGATCCTCTGAAGGTTATCTAGGTCTACTGGTGTGTGTTAATGTTATGATGGGTTTAGTGTGGATCCTCTGAAGGTTATCTAGGTCTACTGCTGTGTGTTAACGTTATGATGGGTTTAGTGTGGATCCTCTGAAGGTTATCTAGGTCTACTGGTGTGTGTTAATGTTATGATGGGTTTAGGTTGGATCCTCTGAAGGTTATCTAGGTCTACTGCTGTGTGTTAACGTTATGATGGGTTTAGTGTGGATCCTCTGAAGGTTATCTAGGTCTACTGCTGTGTGTTAACGTTATGATGGGTTTAGTGTGGATCCTCTGAAGGTTATCTAGGTCTACTGGTGTGTGTTAATGTTATGATGGGTTTAGTGTGGATCCTCTAACTGCGCTCCTGTATTGTTGACCCAACAGGAGAATGATGAGATCCGCTGTGCCTCCATCATGCTCCTGGGGAACCTGTCTAAGTTTGGTTCAGGAGAACCTGTGTTCAAAGACCAGATCCACAACGTACTGGTCAGCCTGCTGCTGCACCTCAGTGACCCCAACCTGCAGGTGGTCAAGGTGGGTAACCTCACATCAACACTCAGGCAGTGGACTTGGGGAACTATGGTTCTACAAACTGGTTTGGTACACTATACCTGTTGTCTAGTTTTCTTTGCAGTCCTGTGCTTTACATACCTAGAATTAATCTGATATAGTCTGGTTTATATCATAGGATTCATCTGGTATAGTCTGGTTTATATCATAGATTCATCTGATATCGTCTGGCTTATGTCATAGATTCATCTGATATCGTCTGGCTTATGTCATAGATTCATCTGATATCGTCTGGCTTATGTCATAGATTCATCTGATATCGTCTGGCTTATATCATAGATTCATCTGATATCGTCTGGTTTATATCATAGATTCATCTGATATAGTCTGGTTTATGTCATAGATTCATCTGATATAGTCTGGTTTATATCATAGATAAGTAAATGATACGTTATTACGTCATGTGGATTGAATTGAAGCAGCCTTTGTGCAGAGACTCAGATGGTAGGCTAAAAGACTGTTTCCTGTCTGTTTTTCTGTGCAGGCGTGTAAGTATGCCATGCGAGTGTGTGCTCCAGTGGTGGGCTCAGAGCTCATCACCACTATGTTCCAGAACCATCTCCACGAGGACAAGAGTCTGCACTACGGAGAGTTCATCAACGACCTCACCAAATATATTGTGAGTTGAGCACTGTCTAATACTGTAATAGTCTACTCACATCCACAAACTGGTACAGACCTCACCGTCGGCCATCAAAACCAGTAGCGGAGATCTGGCGTCAGGAGGCGGAAATTATTTACCTACTGTAGTAAACAGCTTTTTAAATGCGTTGCACGCTATGCAATCACTAGAGCAGTTGCCTTGGAAACCCACCTTGAATAATGTTCTATTACAAAAGGTTAGTTATTTTTCTCTCTTTATATGATAGAACTGTTCTTTTGATTTGTCCCCAGATTCAAGACTTCCCTGGCATGCTCAACTTCTACCACATCACTGTCATCCAGTTCTTCAAAAGCAACTGGGCCGAGGTTCGGGCCGGCGCTGCCATGTTTATCGGTAGGTAGGGAAACTGGTTAGTGGGATGTCTCTGTTTCCTCAACTTCACCTCAACACCATGGTTGGGTTCTATTCCATTTCTATTCAGGAAGTACACTGAAATCCCAATTATCTTCAATGCTTTTCAATAAGGAAAATTGGAATTTGGTTTACCTTGTGAATTGACCTCAACCCTGCTCAACATGGCTCTGCTCTGTGTCTTAGCTTCTGTAGCTATCCCTTTGTAGTCATTCATGAGTTAGACAATTATTAGTCATTTTTCAGACAGTGTTCTGTTATTAATATTGGATAAATGTCATAATTAGTTGTAATTTTCAAGAAGAGAATATCAGTGAAGCTGTTTGCACAAACCAAATATTCTCTCTCATTTACCATGGTAGAGCTTTTCACTTAAACATTTATCTAATGAAATGTTAAAGGCCTTTATTTCTTTGTAGGTTTCCTTCTGGGTAATCTTCCTGAGGAATTATTTTCTCACATCAACATGGGGAGTGTGACCAAAGGTAGGCTGTTTCTCTAGTTCTGCTTCCCAGTGAGTTGGGCTTGTTGGACCGGTTGTAGTAGTCTGTGTGATGAGTACTCCTTCCATGTGATATAACTGTAACGGTGCTTGGGTATGTCGGGCCAGGAGTTATTCCTGCTCAGATCCAAGGGATCAGGGAAACCTCCTCATACTCATTGTCTTCTGTCTGACCAGGGAAACCTACCTCATACTCATGACCAGGGAAACCTCCTCATACTCATTGTCTTCTGTCTGACCAGGGAAACCTACCTCATACTCATTGTCTTCTCTCTGATCAGGGATCAGGGAAACCTCCTCATACTCATTGTCTTCTGTCTGACCAGGGAAACCTCCTCATACTCATTGTCTTCTCTCTGATCAGGGAAACCTACCTCAAACTCATTGTCTTCTCTCTGATCAGGGATCAGGGAAACCTCCTCATACTCATTGTCTTCTGTCTGATCAGGGAAACCTACCTCATACTCATTGTCTTCTGTCTGACCAGGGATCAGGGAAACCTCCTCATACTCATTGTCTTCTGTCTGGCCAGGGAAACCTCCTCATACTCATTGTCTTCTGTCTGACCAGGGAAACCTCCTCATACTCATTGTCTTCTGTCTGACCAGGGAAACCTCCCTCATACTCATTGTCTTCTCTCTGATCAGGGATCAGGGAAACCTCCTCATACTCATTGTCTTCTGTCTGACCAGGGAAACCTCCTCATACTCATCGTCTTCTCTCTGATCAGGGATCAGGGAAACCTCCTCATACTCATTGTCTTCTGTCTGATCAGGGAAACCTACCTCATACTCATTGTCTTCTGTCTGACCAGGGATCAGGGAAACCTACCTCATACTCATTGTCTTCTGTCTGACCAGGGATCAGGGAAACCTCCTCATACTCATTGTCTTCTGTCTGACCAGGGAAACCTCCTCATACTCATTGTCTTCTGTCTGACCAGGGAAACCTACCTCATACTCATTGTCTTCTGTCTGACCAGGGAAACCTACCTCATACTCATTGCCTTCTGTCTGATCAGGGATCAGGGAAACCTCCTCATACTCATTGTCTTCTGTCTGACCAGGGAAACCTACCTCATACTCATTGTCTTCTGTCTGACCAGGGATCAGGGAAACCTCCTCATACTCATTGTCTTCTGTCTGATCAGGGATCAGGAAAACCTACCTCATACTCATTGTCTTCTGTCTGACCAGGGAAACCTCCTCATACTCATTGTCTTCTCTCTGATCAGGGATCAGGGAAACCTCCTCATACTCATTGTCTTCTGTCTGATCAGGGAAACCTACCTCATACTCATTGTCTTCTGTCTGATCAGGGAAACCTACCTCATTGTCTTCTGTCTGACCAGGGAAACCTACCTCATACTCATTGTCTTCTGTCTGACCAGGGATCAGGGAAACCTCCTCATACTCATTGTCTTCTGTCTGACCAGGGAAACCTCCTCATACTCATTGTCTTCTGTCTGACCAGGGAAACCTACCTCATACTCATTGTCTTCTGTCTGATCAGGGATCAGGGAAACCTCCTCATACTCATTGTCTTCTGTCTGACCAGGGATCAGGGAAACCTCCTCATACTCATTGTCTTCTGTCTGACCAGGGAAACCTACCTCATACTCATTGTCTTCTGTCTGATCAGGGATCAGGGAAACCTCCTCATACTCATTGTCTTCTGTCTGACCAGGGAAACCTACCTCATACTCATTGTCTTCTGTCTGACCAGGGAAACCTACCTCATACTCATTGTATTCTCTCTGATCAGGGATCAGGGAAACCTCCTCATACTCATTGTCTTCTGTCTGACCAGGGAAACCTACCTCATACTCATTGTCTTCTGTCTGATCAGGGATCAGGGAAACCTCCTCATACTCATTGTCTTCTCTCTGATCAGGGATCAGGGAAACCTCCTCATACTCATTGTCTTCTGTCTGACCAGGGAAACCTACCTCATACTCATTGTCTTCTGTCTGATCAGGGATCAGGGAAACCTCCTCATACTCATTGTCTTCTGTCTGACCAGGGATCAGGGAAACCTCCTCATACTCATTGTCTTCTGTCTGACCAGGGAAACCTCCTCATACTCATTGTCTTCTGTCTGACCAGGGAAACCTACCTCATACTCATTGTCTTCTGTCTGATCAGTGTTGCATAGGAGTGATGTCACCTGGGGGAAGACAATGACCTCATACTGTGTTCTGTGTGTGGTGTCTCCCAGGTCTGGTCATGCTGCTCCAGGACCCAGACCCAGTGGTGAGAGTCAAGGCAGCTGAAGCTATGGGCCACTTCCATTGAACAGACACACATCCTGCCTGCCATTCATTATTCCATTAGCTGTTTTAGAGTTGTTCATGTTACTGTTTTCAACAAAGATGATCTGGTACTTCACATGTTGACAGTGCAACTTGAATTAGTCCATGAACGTATGTATTAGTGACCAAAGACTGTACCTCCATGTATAGAAAAACATGCATAGTACTTTGGAGCAGTATTATGAAATCTGTTGACACTTTTAGAATGTTGACAGTAGGTTAGATCAATTGGCCAATGGGCTTGACCTCTGCTGAGCTTAGTGTTTAGCTGAATTCCAAATGGAGCCCTATCCCCTCTTCCCTAGGCACTCCTGTAGACCTGAAGGGAATAGAACGGTGTAGGCAATATGGTAGTTACTTCCTTGGCCTCCTGATGGGATTTGCCTGCTGGATGGGATCTCCACCATATTGGTCATAGCTGTCTGTCACTTTCAGGTCAGGAAAAGGGGCTTGTGGGGAGGGGCTAGGGGTTGATCTCCAGCCTCCACTCCATTCACACTAGTCTAGTGGACCAACCCCTGAAACACACGTAGGGCTGGCACTATTACCCTGTAACCCACGGTTATGGATGAAGACTGTAAAGAATAACCTCCATTACCGTAGAAAATGAATGTGTGCAGTTAAGTCCCTTTCTTCTGCAACATGGACTCTTAACATGATTTATCTTTGTAATGTAGAATGTTCATTCAAATGATGTTAACTGGTGTGGCTCATGCAATGGAATGTACTGCACTTTTTGTAATGTCTATTGAGTTGAATCACCAAATCACAGCACATATTTTACTTCCTGCTTTGGTCCTATGGGTAGACTCGCAATGGCTGCCAGTCCACCCATAATGCCAACGTTGAGTTGAATGGGGACTCCCGTTTCTATGGCAGCACATGCAGTCAGGAACGGAGGAGAAATGTGCGTCTACATTTATTAATTTGTATTTATTTTGCTATTTGAACGGTTGTTACGGTGACCGCAGTCATTTGGCTGACCAAATTGCCGTCCTACAAAGCTCCATGACCGTCCACAGCCCTCCACTCAAGGATGAGCAGTTATCATCCACGTCCAAGGAGGCTGTCTGTCAGCGAGGACAGCCCAAAACCATCCCATGTACCTGTTCTTACACTTCTGAGGCAGAAGGGATTTCAGAGGCTCCATTTATTCTCGTGGTAGCATTGTTTAACAACAGAACTGCATCCTGAAACACTATTGTAGCTAGTTCAGAAAATGTCTTGTAGGAACAGGAGTTTTCTCCTGACCACGAGACCTCACCAGGACCTCACCAGGGGTGATACATTGAGGGCCCAGAGTTTCTACTTGTCAGGTCAGGGAAAACGCCTGGGTCACTTTCATTAGGACCACGCAACGGAAAATGAATATGGGAAGTTAGTCCCTCCCTGTTTTCAGTCAGTTTTCTTCCGTTTGGTGCCTAATGCATGTGACCCCTAGTCTTTATCTGTTCTTCTTTACCCCAGGTACAACATGTACGCAACCAGGCACTCCCGTGGAGTTGCCACAGTGCCAAATAATCAGACCTGGATTTAAATACTATTTGATTTATTTCAAAAGTAGTGTGGTTTACTTTAACCTGCCAGAGGGGCAGGGTTTGCAGTTTAGCCAGCGCTTTTCTATTGGTTCCATTGCCAGCAGGCAATCAGAATTAAGAACACCTAATGTACTTGAAATGATTTCAAATAGTATTTGAACCCATATCTACAAATAATAGTTTTACTGGGTAGCTACATTAAGATGGACGCAATAACCTTCTCTTTCTTTTCACATCGGTCCTAGTCTTCTCTCACTCTTTCTCTTAAAAGATGCACTTCACTTTTCTTTTCACATCGGTCCTAGTCTTCTCTCACTCTTTCTCTTAAAAGATGCACTTCACTTTTCTTTTCACATCGGTCCTAGTCTTCTCTCACTCTCTCTCTTAAAAGATGCACTTCACTTTTCTTTTCACATCGGTCCTAGTCTTCTCTCACTCTCTCTCTTAAAAGATGCACTTCACTTTTCTTTTCACATCGGTCCTAGTCTTCTCTCACTCTCTCTCTTAAAAGATGCACTTCACTTTTCTTTTCACATCGGTCCTAGTCTTCTCTCACTCTTTCTCTTAAAAGATGCACTTCACTTTTCCACTCCTGTCCGTTTCATGTGATTAGATTAGGGTACTGATTATAACAGGTTATGAGGTCTTAATAGATGACATTCCTGTCGAGGTTTTACGTTGCACTACTTAATCAGTCTGTCATTGTACACAGTGAATGACACATCCACATGTTTTTGTTGTGTTACTGATGGATAGAGATGTTTTACTGTGGTAAAGTGCAGTATAGGCGCTATTTAATGTGTTGCCTACATTGGGTAAAAGTCCTGGTCCTAAAGTACAGCTGGATTGGACCTGTGTGTCTGTCGGTGTCTGGGGTGTTGAAAGGTTACTGGGGATGATGGCTGTTCTGTTGGACCATTCTTTGTTAATGTAATATTTTAATGTGACATCTTTCAATAATGGACATGGGAAAAGTATCATGTATGCACACTGTGTCCATTTGAAACGGAAACAGGCCTATGACGTTGATGGAAATCATATTTTATTTACTAAATAAAACCTAAGATCCCTATAAAAATAACTGGTGTCCTGAGCCTTTTATGTCACAATTCTTCAAAGGAAAACACTAATACATAATACATCACATGGTTATTAAAGCTGTTTTATAAGGAAAGTATGGAGAAAGATGAATATATATAAAGGAAAGGTACTTCTATACTATTGAGGATATAAAGCTTACTGTACCTTTATGTGAAAGCTTATTTGATAACCTGTGGGAGTCCCCTGCTCTCCTCACACTCACAGCATTCATCTGGAAAGGCATCTGCCTGATGGAAGTGAATTGGGGAATAAGATTTAATTGTGTTTTTCTAAATGACTAATGGTTTTTAATATATCTCACTTCAAAGTACTGTCCACTGGGTCTCTTCACAACTCCTCAAAAGTAAGAGAGGAGAGTATTGTTTGGGTAGTTTGAAGACTATGAGAAGAAAAAGAAAGTGAGTCTCATCCAGCAGTATTTGGATCCGTAGTGTTCAAGGTGAATCAAACCATTGGTGATGAAGTTAATTTAACTCTAGGCCATGTAATTGATGTTACATTCACTGCACGTTCTAACTGGACACGGTATTCAACTGCAGTCAGCAGATTGGGGTCTCAGGCAGTCTGAGATAATCAACGCCTAATGGAATAGAATACATACCGGCGTATTGAATCTGACTCAATTTAACTTCATGACCAAATGACGGCTTGTTGAATGTAATGGGCTGAACCTTGATAACCACTCGCCCATGTGAATGACTGGATGTCCTCTTAACACTGCTTCCAGTGACCGCTCTGCATGAGAACCCCATATTGTCTAAATAAGCAATCCAATCTCAAGATCCGTAATGGTGATTAAAAATGATCAGTGTCATCATCACATTGAATGGCACCGGTGTTCTTCTCAGGTCAACTCAGTTCATTTCAGATAACAATTGGTTTACCATAAATGGCAGCTCCACATTGTCATGCAGGTCATTTCAAATCTTAATTGACCATCTTTAAATAATGACTTTGAAGGTAATGCAATCATATACTGTAGCTGCACTTGAGGAGGCTATGGATTGAAACGCCAGCTAGATCAGTGGGCAGGACAGGAGATGGTGATATTGGTTCTTCATTGTCCTAGAGAAGACAGGAGATGGTGATATTGGTTCTTCATTGTCCTAGAGAAGACAGGAGATGGTGATATTGATGCTTCATTGTCCTAGAGAAGACAAGGGAGGGTGATATTGGTTCTTCATTGTCCTAGAGAAGACATGAGATGGTGATATTGATGCTTCATTGTCCTAGAGAAGACAGGAGATGGTGATATTGGTTCTTCATTGTCCTAGAGAAGACAGGAGATGGTGATATTGATGCTTCATTGTCCTAGAGAAGACAGGAGATGGTGATATTGGTTCTTCATTGTCCTAGAGAAGACAGGAGATGGTGATATTGATGCTTCATTGTCCTAGAGAAGACAGGAGATGGTGATATTGATGCTTCATTGTCCTAGAGAAGACAGGAGATGGTGATATTGATGCGTCATTGTCCTAGAGAAGACAGGAGATGGTGATATTGATGCTTCATTGTCCTAGAGAAGACAGGAGATGGTGATATTGATGCTTCATTGTCCTAGAGAAGACAGGAGATGGTGATATTGGTTCTTCATTGTCCTAGAGAAGACAGGAGATGGTGATATTGATGCTTCATTGTCCTAGAGAAGACAGGAGATGGTGATATTGGTTCTACATTGTCCTGCAGAAGAGAAAAGGCAATAATAGTTAGTCAATAGTTAGTCTAAAGTTGTGACCAATGATGCATATAAACCCTGGATTGCTAATGCTACGTATTGGCCATTGAGAGGCTAGAAAACCACCGGTCTCTTCCCCAGTAGAAGTCATCATTTAGTTTTTTCTTTCACATTTTCAAACAGTCCAACGGGGTTATACATTTGGGTGAGGTTTTTTCCTCGCCTGAGTAACCTTGTTTCACTGCCAAAAATAACATTAAACCATCTAGTGTTCAGTGAAATAACAACACAATGTCAAATACAGGTAGCCTAGTCAAATAATTAACATCCAATCACATTAACCGTTATTCTCTCACGGAGATTCCACTAACGGTCCGTATGTAGCCAAACGTAGCTGCAGCTCATGTTGGTATCTGTACTGATGGCGCAAAAGCCATGACAGGGAGACATAGTGGAGTGGGAACGCACGTGTAAGCAGTTGCTCCCAACGCCACCTGGGTACACTGCAGCATCCACCGAGAGGCTCTTGCTGCCAAGGGAATGCCTGACAGCTTGAAGGATGTTTTGACACTACAGTGAATATGGTTAACTTTGATAAAGCCCCATTTCTGCATTATGCAATGATATGGACAGTGACCATGTAACATTTTTACAACATAAAAGTGCGCTGGTTATCAAGGGACAAAGTATTTACACGTTGTTTTGAATTGAGAGACGAGCTTAAAGTTTTCTTTACTGACCATCATTTTCACTAGTCTGACCGCTTGTATGATGATGAGTTTCTCATACGACTGGCCTATCTGGGTGATGTTTTTTCTCGACTGTTTTTTCTCGACTATCTGGGTGATGTTTTTTCCCAACTATATTCAATGTGTGAGACAAAATTGAGTCTGTGATGAAGAAGTTGGAGCTCTTCTCTGTCTGCATTACCAAGGACAACGCACAGGTCTTTCCATCATTGTATGATTCTTTGTGTGAAAATGAACTCAAGCTTACAGACAATGTCAAATGTGATGTAGCAAAGCACCTGAGTGGTTCTGTGAAGATTTTATTTAATCAGAAACCACTGCCAGATTTCTGGATTGGGCTGCGCTCAGAATATCCTGCCTTGGCAAATCACACCATTAGGACACTGATGCCCTTTGCAACCACGTACCTATGTGAGAGTGGATTCTCGGCCCTCATGAAAACTAAATACAGACACAGACTGTGTGTGGAAAATGATTTAAGACTGAGACTTTATCCAATACATCCCAATATTGCAGAGTAATGTGCATCCTTTCAAGCACACCTTTCTCATTAACCTGTCGTGAGTTATTCACAATTTTCAATTAACAAATAAGGTTTTATATGTAAGACGGTTAAATAAAGAGCAAAATGATTGAAGATGATTATTATATTATTATTTGTGCCCTGGCCTTATAAGAGCTCTTTGTCACGTCCCACGAGCCGGGTTGTGACAGAAACCCACACTCATTCTTATGTTTAATAAATGTATTGTATAGTGTGTGGGTGGCAGGCTTACAATGGTGGCAAAAAAACAACATTTGAGAGTGTGCCGACCCTCGTGCTAGAGGGGGGTACGCAGCTGGAGGTTGAATGTTTGAAGGGGTATGGGACTATAAAAAGTTTGGGAACCACTGCTCTTTAGGAATGAATAGAATTCTACACTATTTCAATTAAGGGCAAAATGACATAATTCATGATTTTGTTGTTGTTGCGGGGACAGTAACATTCGTAATCTTTAAAAATCTATACTTTAATTAAGGAAAATGTTTTATGTATTTTTTCATTTGAATATGTTTAGTGCACATGATACAATTTCAATGCATTAATAGAAAACGTGTTAAAAACGAATCTAGACATGAATACATTTTTTTTTAAAATTACAATGGAGGAGGAGTACCAAGATGGCTGCACTGTGGCTTTAATACAGTGCCTCCTGTCAGTCATCCAGGGTTTATGCACATCATTGGTTGTGACTCATGTCATGCCACAGAACCATGGAATACTTTCTCCTGTACTGTAAAATCTCCCTCCCACATCCCTAACTTTACATGTTGATTAATGGGTCATGTCTAAGGTTTTTACACCTCTGCAAACAGTTGAAAGCTTCATTAATAGGTACTTACAGTACCAGTTAAATGTCTGGACACACCTACTCATTCAAGGGTTTTTCTGCATTTTTACTATTTTCTACATTGTAGAGTAATAGAGAAGACATGAAAACTATGAAAAAACACATATGGAATCATGTAGTAACCAAAAAAGTGTTAAACAAATCAAAATATATTTTAGATTTTAGATTCTTCAAAGTAGCCAACATTTGCCTTGAAGACAGCTTTGCACACTCTTGGCATTCTCTCAACCAGCTTCATGAGGAATTATTTTCCAATAGTCTTGAAGGAGTCCCCACATATGCTGAGCACTTGTTGGCTGCTTATCCATCTCTCTGCGGTCCAACTCATCCCAAACCATCTCAATTGGGTTGAGGTCAGGTGATTGTGGAGGCCAGGTCATCTGATGCAGCCCTCCATCACTCTGCAGTCCAACTCATCCCAAACCATCTCAATTGGGTTGAGGTCAGGTGATTGTGGAGGTCAGGTAATCTGATACAGCACTCCATCACTCTCCTTGGTCAAAAAGCCTTTACACAGCCTGGAGGTGTGTTTTGGGTCATTGTCCTGTTGAAAAACAAATGATAGTCCCACTAAGCGCAAACCAGATCGCTGCAGAATGGTGTGGTAGCCATGTTGGTTAAGTGTGCCTTCAATTCTAAATAAATCACAGACAGTGTCACCAGCAAAGCACCATCACACCTTCTCCTCCATGCTTCACTGAAAGAACCACACATGCAGAGATAATCCGTTTACCTACTCTGCGTCTCACAAAGACACGGAGGTTGGGTCCAAAAATCTCAAATTCGGACCAAAGGACAGATTTCCACCGCTCTAATGGCCATTGCTCGTGTTTCTTGGCCCAAGCAAGTCTCTTCTTATTATTGGTGTCCTTTAGTAGTGGTTTCTTGCAGCAATTGGACCATGAAGGCCTGATTCACGCAGTCTCTTGTGAACAGTTGATGTTGAGATGTGTCTGCTACTTGAACTCTGTGAAGCATTTATTTGAGCTGCAATCTGAGGTGTAGTTACCTCTGCTGCAGAGGAAAAGTTCATTAGAGGTAACTCTGGGTCTTCCTTTCCTGTGGCGGTTGTCATGAGAGACAGTTTCATCATAGCACTTGATGGTTATTGCAACTACACTTGAAGAAACTTTCAAAGTTCTTGAAATGTTCTGGATTGACTAACCTTCATGTCTTAAAGTAATGATGGACTGTCATTTCTCTTTCCTTATTTGAGCTGTTCTTGCCATAATCTTCTGTATACCTTGTCACAACACAACTGATTGGCTGAAACGCATTAAGAAGGAAAGAAATTCCACAAATTAACTTTTAACAAAACACACCTCACAATTGAAATGCATTCTAGGTGACTACCTCATGAAGCTGGTTGAGAGAATGCCAAGAGTTTGCAAAGCTGTCATCAAGGCAAAGGGTGGCTACTTAGAATAATCTAAAATCTAAAATAGATTTTGATTTGTTTAATATTTTGTTGGTTACTACATGATTCCATGTGTGTTATTTAATAGTTTTACTACAATGAAGTAAATAGTAAAAAAAAAAAAAAAAAAAAACTGGAATGAGTTCTGACTGATACTGTACATCAAACTTCACTCCTATTCAAGAGAGCAGGAGGTAGTTATGAGAGTGAAGGAATGTCTTCCCTTTCATGAATGATGGAACATCCTCAGTATGGCTGGACGGACAGCTGCCTCCCATCACATTGAAAGAGGATCATTATGAGGTTTCCTTGTTGTGCATCAGCTAATGTTCTATCTGATCACAAGACCGTGATGTCATATCACAGGACTCAAGGATTTTATATCACACAAGACCGTGATGTCATATCACAGGACTCAAGGATTTTATATCACAAGACCGTGATGTCATATCACAGGACTCAAGGATTTTATATCACACAAGACCGTGATGTCATATCACAGGACTCAAGGATTTTATATCACAAGACCGTGATGTCATATCACAGGACTCAAGGATTTTATATCACAAGACCGTGATGTCATATCACAGGACTCAAGGATTTTATATCACAAAACCGTGATGTCATATCACAGGACTCAAGGATTTTCATGATTTTATATCACAAGACTATGATTTCATAAATTCCTACCACAAGGATTTATTATGATATCATGCTGAATTTGATCTCTTAAAATGTGTGACAGGAGCAGGTTATAGATCTGTCACCTGACCAAGGAGAAGGACTCCTCCACCTCTCTCTCGTGTAACCACATGAGGGAGCTAAAGCTCATCATAATCAAATAATCCTCACGTTGTCGTTTCAACCTTGCTGAATTGCTAAACGTGAGAGTCAGACAGTTAGTTATACATTGACTGGAATGCTAAAGCCAATGAAGAGAGTGAGAGAAATGTGATTATTATCCAATGGAAACGGTTCTGGGGATGTGGGTTAAAAGGTCAAACACACTGTGATCAGATTGTGTTTATCAAGTCATTCACATTACCTTGCAGAAATCCACTTAAATCCTTCTCAGGGTTGAATCCTTATAGTCTCAGGATTAGGAAAACGTGTGTACATGTGAGGTCAGGTAGATGTGATTCTAACTACGTTCCAAATGGAACCATATTCTCTACGTAGTGCACTACTTTTGACCAGAGTCTAGGGAATAGGGTACCATTAGGGATGCTACATCTGTGTGCCTGAGGTAATTTTCTATGTTGGAAAAACACTAACTGTCCTTCATCATAATCAAGTTGATCTTTTCCATTGTCACCGTACGGTCAGTACCTCCTATCGACTTGGGCTGTTCTCTCCCTCTTTCTTGGCTGGTTTAAACAGGGGATTACTGCTCATTTGTTGCTGTATGATAACGTCTCTCATTGGCCACCCATTTACTGCTAATGCTAATGCTGCCGATGAAAGGGCCTGACAAGACCCACACGCACACATTAACACACACACGCACAAATTAACACACACACACACACACACACACACACACACACACACACACACACACACACACACACACACACACACACAAACACAAACACAAACACACACACACACTCAGAGAAGCGGGACAGAGATCCAGTGTTAATCACAAAGACTAGGAAACCAGCCTTGCATACAGACTCTACAATATGACAAACTATAGGTGGAAAAAGTAATGAAAGATTACGGCACCCTTGTGAGATGTTACTGGAAGGTCACTGGAAGGATTTTGATAACTGACTGAAGGTGGCACTGGAAGGATTTTGATAACTGACTGAAGGTGACACTGAAGGTCATTGGAAGGATTTTGATAACTGACTGAAGGTGACACTGAAGGTGGCCTGGAAGGTCATTGGAAGGATTTTGATAACTGACTGAAGGTGACACTGGAAGGTCGTTTGAAGGATTTTGATAACTGACTGAAGGTGGCACTGGAAGGTCATTGGAAGGATTTTGATAACTGACTGAAGGTGACACTGGAAGGTCGTTTGAAGGATTTTGATAACTGACTGAAGGTGGCCTGGAAGGTCATTTGAAGGATTTTGATAACTGACTGAAGGTGACACTGGAAGGTCGTTTGAAGGATTTTGATAACTGACTGAAGGTGGCACTGGAAGGTCATTGGAAGGATTTTGATAACTGACTGAAGGTGACACTGGAAGGTCGTTTGAAGGATTTTGATAACTGACTGAAGGTGGCCTGGAAGGTCATTTGAAGGATTTTGATAACTGACTGAAGGTGACACTGGAAGGTCGTTTGAAGGATTTTGATAACTCTCCTCCATCTCTCTCTCCTCCACCACCTCTCTCTCCCACTTCTCCACCAAACCCCTCTCTCTCTCTCAACCTCCCCCACCTCTCTCTCTTTCTCCTCCACCACCTCTCTCTCTCTCTCCTCCACCACCTCTCTCTCTCTCTCCTCCACCACCTCCCTCTCTTTCTCCTCCACCACCGCTCTCTCTTTCTCCTTGACCACATCTCTCTCTCTCCTCCACCACCTCTCTCTCTCTCCCCCACCACCTATCTCTCTCTCTCCTCCACCACCTCTCTCTCTCCTCCACCTTCACTCTCTCTCTCCTCCACTGCCTCTCTCTCTTCTCCACCACCACTTTGTCTCTCCTCTACCACCTCTCTCTTTCCTCCACCACCTCTCTCTCTCCCCACCACCATCTCTCTCTCTCCTCCACCACCTCTCTCTCTCCTCCACCACCTCTCTCTCTCATCCACCTTCACTCTCTCTCTCCTCCACTGCCTCTCTCTCTCCTCCACCACCTCTTTCTCTCATCTCTACCACCTCTCTCTTTCCTCCACCATCTCTCTCTTTCCTCCACCACCTCTCTCTCTCCCCACCACCTCTCTCTCTCTCTCTCCTCCACCACCTCTCTCTCCTCCACCACCTCTCTCACTCTCCTCCACCATCTCTCACTCTCCTCCACCATCTCTCTCTCTCCTCCACCATCTCTCTCTCCTCCACCACCATCTCTCTCTCCTCCACCACTCCTCTCTCTCAACCTCCCCCACCTCTCTCTCTTTCTCCTCCACCACCTCTCTCTCTCTCTCCTCCACCACCTCTCTCTCTCTCTCCTCCACCACCTCCCTCTCTTTCTCCTCCACCACCGCTCTCTCTTTCTCCTTTCTCCTTGACCACATCTCTCTCTCTCCTCCACCAACTCTCTCTCTCTCTCCTCCACCACCTCTCTCTCTCTCTCCTCCACCACCTCTCTCTCTCTCCTCCACCTTCACTCTCTCTCTCCTCCACTGCCTCTCTCTCTTCTCCACCACCACTTTGTCTCTCCTCTACCACCTCTCTCTTTCCTCCACCACCTCTCTCTCTCCCCCACCACCATCTCTCTCTCTACTCCACTACCTCTCTCTCTCCTCCACCACCTCTCTCTCTCATCCACCTTCACTCTCTCTCTCCTCCACTGCCTCTCTCTCTCCTCCACCACCTCTTTCTCTCATCTCTACCACCTCTCTTTCCTCCACCATCTCTCTCTTTCCTCCACCACCTCTCTCTCTCCCCACCACCTCTCTCTCTCTCTCTCTCTCTCTCTCTCTCTCTCTCCTCCACCACCTCTCTCTCTCCTCCACCACCTCTCTCTCTCCTCCACCATCTCTCTCTCTCCTCCACCATCTCTCTCTCCTCCACCATCTCTCTGTCCTCCACCACTCCTCTCTCTCTCTCCTCCACCACCTCTCTCTCTCCTCCACCACCTCTCTCACTCTCCACCACCTCTCTCTCTCTCCTCCACCATCTCTCTCTCTCCTCCACCACCTCTCTCTCTTTCTCCTCCACCACCTCTCTCTCTTTCTGCTCCACCACATCTCTCTCTCTCATCCACCTTCACTCTCTCTCTCCTCCACCACCTCTCTCTCTCCTCTACCACCTCTCTCTTTCCTCCACCACCTCTCTCTCTCCCCACCACCATCTCTCTCTTTCCTCCACCACCTCTCTCTCTCCCCTCCACCACACCTCTCTTTCTCTTACACCACCTCTCTCTCTTTCTCCTCCACCACCTCTCTCTCTCTTTCTCTTACACCACCTCTCTCTCTTTCTCCTCCACCACCTCTCTCTCTCTTTCTCCTTTTCCCTCTCGGATTTTGATAACTGACTGAAGGTGGCACTGGAAGGTCATTGGAAGGATTTTGATAACTGACTGAAGGTGACACTGGAAGGTTGTTTGAAGGATTTTGATAACTGACTGAAGGTGGCCTGGAAGGTCATTTGAAGGATTTTGATAACTGACTGAAGGTGACACTGGAAGGTCGTTTGAAGGATTTTGATAACTGACTGAAGGTGGCACTGGAAGGTCATTTGAAGGATTTTGATAACTGACTGAAGGTGGCCTGGAAGGTCATTTGAAGGATTTTGATAACTGACTGAAGGTGACACTGGAAGGTCATTTGAAGGATTTTGATAACTGACTGAAGGTGTCATTGGAAGGTCATTGGAAGGATTTTGATAACTGACTGAAGGTGACACTGGAAGGTCATTTGAATGATTTTGATAACTGACTGAAGGTGACACTGGAAGGTCATTTGAAGGATTTTGATAACTGACTGAAGGTGGCACTGGAAGGTCGTTGGAACCTCTCTCTCACACTTATCCACCAAAACTCTCTCTCTCTCCTCCACCACCTCTCTCTCTCCCCACCACCTCTCTTTCTCTCCTCCACCACCTTTCTCTCTCCTCCACAATCTCTCTCTCCTCCACCACTCTCTCTAACCTCCTTCATCTCTCTCTCTCCCCACCACCTTTCTTTCTTTCTCCTCCACCACCTCTCTCATTCTCCTCCACCATCTCTCCCTCTCCTCCACCATCTCTCTCTCTCTACTCCACAATCTCTCTCCTCCACCACCTCTCTCTCTCCTCCACAACATCTCTCTCTCCTCCACAATCTCCCCTTCCTCCTCCTCCACCACTCTCTCTCTCCACCTCTCTCCCTTTCTCTATCCACCTCTTTCTCCATCTATTTCTCCTCCACAACCTCTGCATCTTCCTCCTCTTCCACCACCACTCTCTCTCCCACTTCTCCACCAAACCTCTCTCTCTCCTCCAACACCTCTCTCTCTCCTCCACCACCATCACTCGCTTTCCTCCATCACCTAACTCTCTCCTCCATCTCTCTCTCTCCTCCACCACCTCTCTCTCCCACTTCTCCACCAAACCTCTCTCTCTCTCAACCTCCCCCACCTCTCTCTCTTTCTCCTCCACCACCTCTCTCTCTCTCCTCCACCACCTCTCTCTCTCTCTCCTCCACCACCTCCCTCTCTTTCTCCTCCACCACCGCTCTCTCTTTCTCCTTGACCACATCTCTCTCTCTCCTCCACCACCTCTCTCTCTCTCTCTCCCCCACCACCTATCTCTCTCTCCTCCACCACCTCTCTCTCTCCTCCACTCTCTCTCTCCTCCACTGCCTCTCTCTCTTCTCCACCACCACTTTGTCTCTCCTCTACCACCTCTCTCTTTCCTCCACCACCTCTCTCTCTCCCCACCACCATCTCTCTCTCCTCCACCACCTCTCTCTCTCCTCCACCACCTCTCTCTCTCATCCACCTTCACTCTCTCTCTCCTCCACTGCCTCTCTCTCTCCTCCACCACCTCTTTCTCTCATCTCTACCACCTCTCTCTTTCCTCCACCATCTCTCTCTTTCCTCCACCACCTCTCTCTCTCCCCACCACCTCTCTCTCTCTCTCTCCTCCACCACCTCTCTCTCTCCTCCACCACTTCTCTCACTCTCCTCCACCATCTCTCTCTCTCCTCCACCATCTCTCTCTCTCCTCCACCATCTCTCTCTCCTCCACCACCATCTCTCTCTCCTCCACCACTCCTCTCTCTCAACCTCCCCCACCTCTCTCTCTTTCTCCTCCACCACCTCTCTCTCTCTTTCCTCCACCACCTCTCTCTCTCCCCACCACCTCTCTCTCTCTCTCTCCTCCACCACCTCTCTCTCTCCTCCACCACTTCTCTCACTCTCCTCCCCCATCTCTCTCTCTCCTCCACCATCTCTCTCTCTCCTCCACCATCTCTCTCTCCTCCACCACCATCTCTCTCTCCTCCACCACTCCTCTCTCTCAACCTCCCCCACCTCTCTCTCTTTCTCCTCCACCACCTCTCTCTCTCTCTCCTCCACCACCTCTCTCTCTCTCTCCTCCACCACCTCCCTCTCTTTCTCCTCCACCACCGCTCTCTCCTTCTCCTTTCTCCTTGACCACATCTCTCTCTCTCCTCCACCACCTCTCTCTCTCTCTCCTCCACCACCTCTCTCTCTCTCTCCTCCACCACCTCTCTCTCTCTCCTCCACCTTCACTCTCTCTCTCCTCCACTGCCTCTCTCTCTTCTCCACCACCACTTTGTCTCTCCTCTACCACCTCTCTCTTTCCTCCACCACCGCTCTCTCTTTCTCCTTTCTCCTTGACCACATCTCTCTCTCTCCTCCACCACCTCTCTCTCTCTCTCCTCCACCACCTCTCTCTCTCTCTCCTCCACCACCTCTCTCTCTCCCCACCACCATCTCTCTCTCTACTCCACTACCTCTCTCTCTCCTCCACCACCTCTCTCTCTCATCCACCTTCACTCTCTCTCTCCTCCACTGCCTCTCTCTCTCCTCCACCACCTCTTTCTCTCATCTCTACCACCTCTCTTTCCTCCACCATCTCTCTCTTTCCTCCACCACCTCTCTCTCTCCCCACCACCCCTCTCTCTCTCTCTCTCTCTCTCTCTCTCTCTCTCCTCCACCACCTCTCTCTCTCCTCCACCACCTCTCTCACTCTCCTCCACCATCTCTCTCTCTCCTCCACCATCTCTCTCTCTCCTCCACCATCTCTCTCTCTCCTCCACCATCTCTCTCTCCTCCACCATCTCTGTGTCCTCCACCACTCCTCTCTCTCTCTCTCTCTCCTCCACCACCTCTCTCTCTCCTCCACCACCTCTCTCACTCTCCACCACCTCTCTCTCTCTCCTCCACCATCTCTCTCTCTCCTCCACCACCTCTCTCTCTTTCTCCTCCACCACCTCTCTCTCTTTCTGCTCCACCACATCTCTCTCTCTCATCCACCTTCACTCTCTCACTCCTCCACCACCTCTCTCTCTCCTCTACCACCTCTCTCTTTCCTCCACCACCTCTCTCTCTCCCCACCACCATCTCTCTCTTTCCTCCACCACCTCTCTCTCTCCCCACCACCTCTCTCTCTCTCCTCCACCACCTCTCTCTCTCTCCTCCACCACCTCTCCCACTCTCCTCCACCCCCTCTCTCTCCTCCATCATCTCTCTCTCCTCCACCACCTCTCTCGCTCTCTCTCGTCCACCATCTCTCTCTCTCCCCTCCACCACACCTCTCTTTCTCTTACACCACCTCTCTCTCTCTTTCTCTTACACCACCTCTCTCTCTTTCTCCTCCACCACCTCTCTCTCTCTCTTTCTCCTTTTCCCTCTCTCTCTATCCTCCACCACCTCTCTCTCTCTCCTCCACCATCTCTCTCCTTCCTCCACCACCTCTCTCTCTCCCCACCACCATCTCTCTCCTCCACCACCTCTCTCTCTCCTCCACAACATCTCTATCTCCTCCACAACCTCTCCTTCCTCCTCTTCCTCCACCACTCTCTCTCTCTACCTCTCTCCCTTTCTCTCTCCACCTCTTTCTCCATCTCTTTCTCCTCCACAACCTCTCCATCTTCCTCCTCTTCCACCACCACTATCTTTCTCTCCACCTCACTCCCTCTCTCTCCTTCACCACACTCTCTCTCCTCCACCTCTCTTTTTCCTCCACCACCTCTCCCTCCCTCTCTCTCTCTCCACCTTTCTCTCCTCCACCACCTCTCTCTTTCTCCACCTCTCTCTCTCCCCACCTCTCTCTCCTCCACCACCTCTCTCTATCTCCACATCTCTCTCTGTCTCCCTCTCTCTCTCTCCACCTCTCTCTGTCCTCCACAACCTCTCTCTTTCCTCCATCACCTCTCTCTGTCTCTCTCGCGCTCTCTCTGAAATTACAGTCATTCATTCCCACCTGGCAGGCGTGGAAAGCTAGACAGAAGAGGAATGTATCTGGAGTTGTCCCCACTCTTTCAGGACATACTGTATGCCTTTAATTTGTGACTCGATTGCTTTTGCTCACATTTGATAGTTCCCATCAATTTATACTGTGGTGTGATACAATGAAAACCCTGTGTTGTGCTCTGAAACCATTATATTTGAGATCCTGTAGTAATCTTGATTCTGGTCTGGATCAAGGAAATTGTCCGATGACACTGGCTTGGTATTAGAAAACCTATTTCAATTGCAGACTGAAAGAGTTTTATTGACTTTGCAGTAAACTTGAAAATGTTTCATGGAACTTTTTACGCCATTTGTTTTCTTGTCCTAAATTGACAGTTTTTGTCATATTCATACTGACATATAACATTACTGTCATGTCAAAACAAATGTGGATTTCAATACAATTAGTAGCTAAGACGAACTGTGGATGACGAATCGTTGCATTGTGACCATTGTCTTGCAGCCCAACCCATAACAACATCTCAGTAGAAGGAGAACTTGATGATTGCATACTACTACATCAACCAAAACAATACCTAGTGTGTTGCTAGGCTTAACTTGTGAGCTTCCATGCCCTTGGAAAATGATCACAGTTACCGCAAATTGAAATAACTGGGTGCTCCTTCCGTTGATCATTTTCAATTTGGGTGCTTGGGTGTGTTCTATCCCATCAGGATGATATCCCCATAAGGATACTCTGTGTCTGGTTGTTCACTGCAGGTTCAAGGGAAGCAAACACACACACACACGCACACACACATGCAAACTCACACACACACATGCACACACACGCACACACACATGCACACACACACACACACACACACACACACACACACACACACCATAGTAAGGTGTAGTCAGTGTGATCACAAACGAACCGTGAAATGAAGAAACAGATAGCTAGCACATAGTCTCTCTGGGGACCCTGATGTTGGGGGAGAGAAGACCAGGCCTTCCAGGCCAGTGGGAATCTTTGGCTTTAGGAGGGGACTCTGTCCTCCAGCCGTTCACTTCAGAAGGCACTGGGAGGATGAGCTAAACTCTCGCTGCTCCTCCACTAGGGCAAAGGGAGGGAGGGAAAGGGTGGGGGAGGGCTGGGTGTCCTTTAAACAAGGCTAATGGACACCAACTCTTTGATGAGGGAAAGGGAGAATTTCAAGGGAAACTGGACTGATAATTAAAAACGCTTGATGCAACAACAGTAGTAAATAGTATTCCACCTGAAAATATCTCTAAATGAACTAACCTTTATATATATATATATATATATATATATATATATACAAAATAACCCTAAAATATTTTTTTTTCTGGAGTTTCTATGGCTAAACCAGGAAATCAGTACTTAATTGTCACATAGAGAACCTTCATTACACATGCACATATTCAAATGAGTTTGCCCCGCCCCCATGCATGCACAGACGGTATGTATATTATCATGGATTAAGTTGTAATGTCCTCTGGATCATATGGAGCCTGTTAGTGTGAGCCTGAGAGAATTGAATGAGTTGAGAGAATGCAGTGTCTTTCTGTCTCTCTCTAACTACCACTGAATAATCTGGGAGGTGAGGTGTTAAAACACCACAGCTGGAGCAGGAACCTGTGAGCTTCTGGGGTGTGTTTTGTTCTGCCACTGTCATGCTTCTTTCCAAAACCCAGAGCTGACGCTGTCACTGTTAATCACCAAGACTGTCAAAGCTGTTCCCTCTGAACAGAGCTGACGCTGTCACTGTTGATCACCAAGACTGTTAAAGCTGTTCCCTCTGAACAGAGCTGACGCTGTCACTGTTGATCACCAAGACTGTTAAAGCTGTTCCCTCTGAACAGAGCTGACGCTGTCACTGTTGATCACCAAGACTGTTAAAGCTGTTCCCTCTGAACAGAGCTGACGCTGTCACTGTTGATCACCAAGACTGTTCAAGCTGTTCCCTCTAAACAGAGCTGACGCTGTCACTGTTGATCACCAAGACTGTTAAAGCTGTTCCCTCTGAACAGAGCTGACGCTGTCACTGTTGATCACCAAGACTGTTAAAGCTGTTCCCTCTGAACAGAGCTGACGCTGTCACTGTTGATCACCAAGACTGTTAAAGCTGTTCCCTCTGAACAGAGCTGACGCTGTCACTGTTGATCACCAAGACTGTTAAAGCTGTTCCCTCTGAACAGAGCTGACGCTGTCACTGTTGATCACCAAGACTGTTCAAGCTGTTCCCTCTGAACAGAGCTGACGCTGTCACTGTTGATCACCAAGACTGTTAAAGCTGTTCCCTCTGAACAGAGCTGACGCTGTCACTGTTGATCACCAAGACTGTTAAAGCTGTTCCCTCTGAACAGAGCTGACGCTGTCACTGTTGATCACCAAGACTGTTAAAGCTGTTCCCTCTGTACAGAGCTGACGCTGTCACTGTTGATCACCAAGACTGTCAAAGCTGTTCCCTCTGAACAGAGCTGACACTGTCACTGTTGATCACCAAGACTGTTAAAGCTGTTCCCTCTGAACAGAGCTGACGCTGTCACTGTTGATCACCAAGACTGTTAAAGCTGTTCCCTCTGAACAGAGCTGACGCTGTCACTGTCGATCACCAAGACTGTTAAAGCTGTTCCCTCTAAACAGAGCTGACGCTGTCACTGTTGATCACCAAGACTGTTAAAGCTGTTCCCTCTGAACAGAGCTGACGCTGTCACTGTTGATCACCAAGACTGTCAAAGCTGTTCCCTCTGAACAGAGCTGACACTGTCACTGTTGATCACCAAGACTGTTAAAGCTGTTCCCTCTGAACAGAGCTGACGCTGTCACTGTTGATCACCAAGACTGTTAAAGCTGTTCCCTCTAAACAGAGCTGACGCTGTCACTGTTGATCACCAAGACTGTCAAAGCTGTTCCCTCTGAACAGAGCTGACGCTGTCACTGTTGATCACCAAGACTGTCAAAGCTGTTCCCTCTGAACAGAGCTGACGCTGTCACTGTTGATCACCAAGACTGTTAAAGCTGTTCCCTCTGAACAGAGCTGACGCTGTCACTGTTGATCACCAAGACTGTTAAAGCTGTTCCCTCTGAACAGAGCTGACGCTGTCACTGTTGATCACCAAGACTGTCAAAGCTGTTCCCTCTGAACAGAGCTGACGCTGTCACTGTTGATCACCAAGACTGTTAAAGCTGTTCCCTCTAAACAGAGCTGACGCTGTCACTGTTGATCACCAAGACTGTTAAAGCTGTTCCCTCTGAACAGAGCTGATGCTGTCACTGCTGATCACCAAGACTGTTAAAGCTGTTCCCTCTGAACAGAGCTGATGCTGTCACTGTTGATCACCAAGACTGTTAAAGCTGTTCCCTCTGAACAGAGCTGACGCTGTCACTGTTGATCACCAAGACTGTTAAAGCTGTTCCCTCTAAACAGAGCTGACGCTGTCACTGTTAATCACCAAGACTGTTCAAGCTGTTCCCTCTAAACAGAGCTGACGCTGTCACTGTTGATCACCAAGACTGTTAAAGCTGTTCCCTCTGTACAGAGCTGACGCTGTCACTGTTGATCACCAAGACTGTTAAAGCTGTTCCCTCTGAACAGAGCTGACGCTGTCACTGCTGATCACCAAGACTGTTAAAGCTGTTCCCTCTGAACAGAGCTGACGCTGTCACTGTTGATCACCAAGACTGTTAAAGCTGTTCCCTCTGAACAGAGCTGACGCTGTCACTGTTGATCACCAAGACTGTCAAAGCTGTTCCCTCTGAACAGAGCTGACGCTGTCACTGTTGATCACCAAGACTGTCAAAGCTGTTCCCTCTGAACAGAGCTGACGCTGTCACTGTTGATCACCAAGACTGTTAAAGCTGTTCCCTCTGAACAGAGCTGACGCTGTCACTGTTGATCACCAAGACTGTTAAAGCTGTTCCCTCTGAACAGAGCTGACGCTGTCACTGTTGATCACCAAGACTGTCAAAGCTGTTCCCTCTGAACAGAGCTGACGCTGTCACTGTTGATCACCAAGACTGTTAAAGCTGTTCCCTCTAAACAGAGCTGACACTGTCACTGTTGATCACCAAGACTGTTAAAGCTGTTCCCTCTGAACAGAGCTGACGCTGTCACTGTTGATCACCAAGACTGTTAAAGCTGTTCCCTCTGAACAGAGCTGACACTGTCACTGTTAATCACCAAGACTGTCAAAGCTGTTCCCTCTGAACAGAGCTGACGCTGTCACTGCTGATCACCAAGACTGTCAAAGCTGTTCCCTCTGAACAGAGCTGACGCTGTCACTGTTGATCACCAAGACTGTTAAAGCTGTTCCCTCTGAACAGAGCTGACGCTGTCACTGTTGATCACCAAGACTGTCAAAGCTGTTCCCTCTGAACAGAGCTGACGCTGTCACTGTTGATCACCAAGACTGTTAAAGCTGTTCCCTCTAAACAGAGCTGACGCTGTCACTGTTGATCACCAAGACTGTTAAAGCTGTTCCCTCTGAACAGAGCTGACACTGTCACTGTTGATCACCAAGACGGTTAAAGCTGTTCCCTCTAAACAGAGCTGACACTGTCACTGTTGATCACCAAGACTGTTAAAGCTGTTCCCTCTGAACAGAGCTGACGCTGTCACTGTTGATCACCAAGACTGTCAAAGCTGTTCCCTCTGAACAGAGCTGACGCTGTCACTGTTGATCACCAAGACTGTTAAAGCTGTTCCCTCTGAACAGAGCTGATGCTGTCACTGTTGATCACCAAGACTGTCAAAGCTGTTCCCTCTGAACAGAGCTGACGCTGTCACTGTCGATCACCAAGACTGTCAAAGCTGTTCCCTCTGAACAGAGCTGACGCTGTCACTGTCGATCACCAAGACTGTTAAAGCTGTTCCCTCTGAACAGAGCTGACGCTGTCACTGTTGATCACCAAGACTGTTAAAGCTGTTCCCTCTGAACAGAGCTGACGCTGTCACTGTTGATCACCAAGACTGTTAAAGCTGTTCCCTCTGAACAGAGCTGACGCTGTCACTGTTGATCACCAAGACTGTTAAAGCTGTTCCCTCTGAACAGAGCTGACGCTGTCACTGTTGATCACCAAGACTGTTAAAGCTGTTCCCTCTGAACAGAGCTGACGCTGTCACTGTTGATCACCAAGACTGTTCAAGCTGTTCCCTCTGTACAGAGCTGACGCTGTCACTGTCGATCACCAAGACTGTCAAAGCTGTTCCCTCTGAACAGAGCTGACGCTGTCACTGTCGATCACCAAGACTGTCAAAGCTGTTCCCTCTGAACAGAGCTGACGCTGTCACTGTCGATCACCAAGACTGTTAAAGCTGTTCCCTCTGAACAGAGCTGACGCTGTCACTGTCGATCACCAAGACTGTTAAAGCTGTTCCCTCTGAACAGAGCTGACGCTGTCACTGTTGATCACCAAGACTGTTAAAGCTGTTCCCTCTGAACAGAGCTGACGCTGTCACTGTTGATCACCAAGACTGTCAAAGCTGTTCCCTCTGAACAGAGCTGACGCTGTCACTGTTGATCACCAAGACTGTTAAAGCTGTTCCCTCTGAACAGAGCTGACGCTGTCACTGTCGATCACCAAGACTGTTAAAGCTGTTCCCTCTGAACAGAGCTGACGCTGTCACTGTTGATCACCAAGACTGTTAAAGCTGTTCCCTCTGAACAGAGCTGACGCTGTCACTGTTGATCACCAAGACTGTTAAAGCTGTTCCCTCTGAACAGAGCTGACGCTGTCACTGTTGATCACCAAGACTGTTAAAGCTGTTCCCTCTGAACAGAGCTGACGCTGTCACTGTTGATCACCAAGACTGTTAAAGCTGTTCCCTCTGAACAGAGCTGACGCTGTCACTGTTGATCACCAAGACTGTTAAAGCTGTTCCCTCTGAACAGAGCTGACGCTGTCACTGTTGATCACCAAGACTGTCAAAGCTGTTCCCTCTGAACAGAGCTGACGCTGTCACTGTTGATCACCAAGACTGTTAAAGCTGTTCCCTCTGAACAGAGCTGACGCTGTCACTGTTGATCACCAAGACTGTTCAAGCTGTTCCCTCTGTACAGAGCTGACGCTGTCACTGTTGATCACCAAGACTGTCAAAGCTGTTCCCTCTGAACAGAGCTGACGCTGTCACTGTCGATCACCAAGACTGTCAAAGCTGTTCCCTCTGAACAGAGCTGACGCTGTCACTGTCGATCACCAAGACTGTTCAAGCTGTTCCCTCTGTACAGAGCTGACGCTGTCACTGTTGATCACCAAGACTGTTAAAGCTGTTCCCTCTGAACAGAGCTGACGCTGTCACTGTTGATCACCAAGACTGTTAAAGCTGTTCCCTCTGAACAGAGCTGACGCTGTCACTGTTGATCACCAAGACTGTTAAAGCTGTTCCCTCTGAACAGAGCTGACGCTGTCACTGTTGATCACCAAGACTGTTAAAGCTGTTCCCTCTGAACAGAGCTGACGCTGTCACTGTTGATCACCAAGACTGTTAAAGCTGTTCCCTCTGAACAGAGCTGACGCTGTCACTGTTGATCACCAAGACTGTTCAAGCTGTTCCCTCTGAACAGAGCTGACGCTGTCACTGTTGATCACCAAGACTGTTCAAGCTGTTCCCTCTGAACAGAGCTGACGCTGTCACTGTTGATCACCAAGACTGTTAAAGCTGTTCCCTCTGAACAGAGCTGACGCTGTCACTGTCGATCACCAAGACTGTTAAAGCTGTTCCCTCTGAACAGAGCTGACGCTGTCACTGTTGATCACCAAGACTGTTAAAGCTGTTCCCTCTGAACAGAGCTGACGCTGTCACTGTTGATCACCAAGACTGTTAAAGCTGTTCCCTCTGAACAGAGCTGACGCTGTCACTGTTGATCACCAAGACTGTTAAAGCTGTTCCCTCTGAACAGAGCTGACGCTGTCACTGTTGATCACCAAGACTGTTAAAGCTGTTCCCTCTGAACAGAGCTGACGCTGTCACTGTTGATCACCAAGACTGTTAAAGCTGTTCCCTCTGAACAGAGCTGACGCTGTCACTGTTGATCACCAAGACTGTCAAAGCTGTTCCCTCTGAACAGAGCTGACGCTGTCACTGTTGATCACCAAGACTGTTAAAGCTGTTCCCTCTGAACAGAGCTGACGCTGTCACTGTTGATCACCAAGACTGTTAAAGCTGTTCCCTCTGAACAGAGCTGACGCTGTCACTGTTGATCACCAAGACTGTTAAAGCTGTTCCCTCTGAACAGAGCTGACGCTGTCACTGCCGATCACCAAGACTGTTAAAGCTGTTCCCTCTGAACAGAGCTGACGCTGTCACTGTTGATCACCAAGACTGTTAAAGCTGTTCCCTCTAAACAGAGCTGACGCTGTCACTGTTGATCACCAAGACTGTTAAAGCTGTTCCCTCTGAACAGAGCTGACGCTGTCACTGTTGATCACCAAGACTGTTAAAGCTGTTCCCTCTGAACAGAGCTGACGCTGTCACTGTTGATCACCAAGACTGTTAAAGCTGTTCCCTCTGAACAGAGCTGACGCTGTCACTGTTGATCACCAAGACTGTTAAAGCTGTTCCCTCTGAACAGAGCTGACCCTGTCACTGTTGATCACCAAGACTGTTAAAGCTGTTCCCTCTGAACAGAGCTGACGCTGTCACTGTTGGCCACCAAGACTGTTAAAGCTGTTCCCTCTGAACAGAGCTGATGCTGTCACTGTTGGCCACCAAGACTGTTAAAGCTGTTCCCTCTGAACAGAGCTGACCCTGTCACTGTTGATCACCAAGACTGTTAAAGCTGTTCCCTCTGAACAGAGCTGACGCTGTCACTGTTGGCCACCAAGACTGTTAAAGCTGTTCCCTCTGAACAGAGCTGACGCTGTCACTGTTGGCCACCAAGACTGTTAAAGCTGTTCCCTCTGAACAGAGCTGATGCTGTCACTGTTGGCCACCAAGACTGTTAAAGCTGTTCCCTCTGAACAGAGCTGACGCTGTCACTGTTGATCACCAAGACTGTTAAAGCTGTTCCCTCTGAACAGAGCTGACGCTGTCACTGTTGATCACCAAGACTGTTAAAGCTGTTCCCTCTAAACAGAGCTGACGCTGTCACTGTTGATCACCAAGACTGTTAAAGCTGTTCCCTCTGAACAGAGCTGACGCTGTCACTGTTGATCACCAAGACTGTTAAAGCTGTTCCCTCTGAACAGAGCTGACGCTGTCACTGTTGATCACCAAGACTGTTAAAGCTGTTCCCTCTGAACAGAGCTGACGCTGTCACTGTCGATCACCAAGACTGTTAAAGCTGTTCCCTCTGAACAGAGCTGACGCTGTCACTGTTGATCACCAAGACTGTTAAAGCTGTTCCCTCTGAACAGAGCTGACGCTGTCACTGTTGATCACCAAGACTGTCAAAGCTGTTCCCTCTGAACAGAGCTGACGCTGTCACTGCTGATCACCAAGACTGTTAAAGCTGTTCCCTCTGAACAGAGCTGACGCTGTCACTGTTGATCACCAAGACTGTTAAAGCTGTTCCCTCTGAACAGAGCTGACGCTGTCACTGTTGATCACCAAGACTGTTAAAGCTGTTCCCTCTGAACAGAGCTGACGCTGTCACTGTTGATCACCAAGACTGTTAAAGCTGTTCCCTCTGAACAGAGCTGACGCTGTCACTGTCGATCACCAAGACTGTTCAAGCTGTTCCCTCTGAACAGAGCTGACGCTGTCACTGTTGATCACCAAGACTGTTCAAGCTGTTCCCTCTGAACAGAGCTGACGCTGTCACTGTTGATCACCAAGACTGTTAAAGCTGTTCCCTCTGAACAGAGCTGACGCTGTCACTGTTGATCACCAAGACTGTTAAAGCTGTTCCCTCTGAACAGAGCTGACGCTGTCACTGTTGATCACCAAGACTGTTAAAGCTGTTCCCTCTGAACAGAGCTGACGCTGTCACTGTTGGCCACCAAGACTGTTAAAGCTGTTCCCTCTGAACTGAAGGTCTGTGTCCCAAATGGCACCCTATTCCCTATACAGTGCACAACCCTATGGGGCCTGGTCTAAAGTAGTGCACTAAATAGGGAAAAGGGTGCCATTTGAAACACAGCACTTCAGTTCAGAGGGTATTAACAGTATAGTGCTTATTTCTTGGATAGTGGTCTGGGAGAGCCATGTGTGAAGTGAAGGGGAGCACAGTAGCCCAAGTGGTTCAGCTCCAAGAGCAAGCTGTTTCCAACTGTATATCTCCCTGACGTCATGCAGGTTCCTCATCCAGTCACATACATGAAATAACATCTGGGCTGGATGATTTCTGATTGGTCGTCTTTTTTTCATGCTCTCCCCTGGTACTGTATTTCCCTGAGCTCCTATGGCTGTAAAAACATCCTAGGCTACAAATCATCAGCAAACGGTGTGTAGCCTCAGTACATGATTTCCTGTGCCAACTACCTGTTTGGGCCTGCAGACTAAATGATTGGGCTAATCGTAGAGAAACTAATTAGTGAGTGTACGTGCAAATCTTTACTCCATCTGACTGAATCACATGGGCTAATTCATTTCATTTCACTAAAGCAATCTGTTCCTTTCTGGAGATGGGTCATTAAATCAAGGTACTTGTTCCCAGTCAAATGTCCTAGATTGGCGTTCTATACCTTCCAGTGGTGTGAGGAGATTGATTACGTTGCACCTCTGGCCTGGGTTCACTAGTATTGTACCGAATGAACATTTATCTCCACTTTCATCCTCGGATAACTCTGTTATTTAAAGTAGCAGCAGAGCTCACTGTACAGAAACGTACGGGTACATCCCATATAACACCCTATTCCCTTCATAGTGCACTACGTCTGGTTAAAAGCAGTAGACTATATAGGTAATAGGGTGCTATTTGGGACACATCCTGTGACTGACTGTCTGGTGCTGCAATAACATTAGCTCAACACCCACCGTGATAGGTCATCACATTTCATTAGACCTGATAGAGACCATGCAGCGCTTCACAAATAGTAAATGAGGCACATTAATATCTGGTCTTATCTAGTTAAATACGCTCCCATGTTAATGAGCAATCACCAGCCTTAATTAACCAGCAATCGCCCACTTCTTAAATTTAATTAAATGCCACTTGAACCATTTAATTGTGACAGCACTTAAATGGTTTTGTCCTGGATGAAGTAAGGAAGCATCCCTCAGGGAAAAGTGAATTATGTTGTGGTGAGGAGGACGCTGTTCAAAGATCGGCTGCTGTGTATCTAAATTAAATGTCCATTTATTAATGTGGAAATCAATTTTGATAATATGACTTTATTATAAGTATTACAAGTTAACACTGTTAGTGTCTAATGGTATGGTGGCTATATAGTTGAATTTGTCTGTTGGAATATCCTCACCTATCTTTCAGTGTTAGCAGCTAACTGTGTTAGATCAAGTCTCCATCTGCTTAGATTTACAACTGAGAAAGAGAGCCAGCAGTTCTGGTCAAATAAGACTGTAGAGGCTATAATGGATATCTGAAAAGAGACGTGCACATGTTCAAATGGATCCTAGGATAACTACAACCAGTTGTCCCTTCTTGACTAAATTCACCTCAATTCATCATGTTGAGAGAAAGAGAGAGCGCATTGAGAGAGGAGAAAGAGAGAGAGAGAGAATAAGAGAGAGAGAGAGAGCGCATTGATAGAGGAGAGAGAGAGAGAGAATAAGAGAGAGACAGAGACAGATAGAGAGAATAAGAGAGAGCAAATGAGAGAGAGAAAGAGAGAGAGAGAGAGAGAATAAGAGAGAGACAGAGACAGAGACAGATAGAGAGAATAAGAGAGAGAAAGAAAGAGAGAGAGAGAGAGAGAGAGAATAAGAGATAATAAGAGAGAGTTATAGAGTGTGTGCTCTGTCTGGTCGATGCCAGCGGCCCCAGACATTCCCCGCTGCTTGTTAGTGTGCCAGGACCTTAGCACCTCTGTGCTCCGCTCTGTGCTCCCCTCCCGCTCCGCTCCGCGCTCCCCTCCCGCTCCGCTCCGCGCTCCCCTCCCACTCCGTTCCGTGCTCCCCTCCCGCTCCGCTCTGTGCTCCCCTCCTGCTCTGCTCCGCGCTCCCCTCCCGCGCTCCCCTCCCGCTCAGTGCCCCCCCCCCCCGCTCCGCTCCATGCCCCGCCCCCCCGCTCCGCTCCGTGCCCCCCCCCCCCCCCCTCCCGCTCCGCTCCGTGCTCCCCCCCCGCTCCGCTCCATGCTCCCCTCCTGCTCCGATCAGGCCGGGCCAGGGGTTACACACAGCCAATTTACACTGACGGACATTCAACTTGTCAGCTCACAGTTGCTGCGAGAGAAATAATGACTTGTCGGCTCATCTGTGTTTTTCCCTCCAGAATGGAGTGATGGAGCTGGACTTGGAAACTAAAGACACAAGGCAGCTCTGAAACATGTGTTTGTGTACCAAATGGCACCCTACTCCATACATAGTGCACTACGTGTGACCAAAGTCTTATGGGCCCTGATCAAAAGTAGTGCTCTGTAAAGGGAATGGGGTGCCATTTGGGACGTGGCGCCCTGTAAGTGTAGCTCACTGTGCCCTCAAACAAAGTGAACCAGAGAAGGGACCACCTGGTGAAAAGTCCCCCTAGTGATGGCTCCACATGCCCACCCATCTCAGCCAGGGCCTAATTAGAATAATTGCAGGGATTGTCTAACAGAGAGGAGCATGGGAAGTCCTGAGGTGGGACAGGAGAGGACATGGTTACACATATGGTTCATCGGCTGCTGGGAGTTTTTTTTCTTCAGATAATGAGTTAGATTTGAAAACAGAAAGTAAATGAAGGCCTTTGGCTGAGTGAGACCAGAGGTGGTTAGTTGTCAAAGGCCTGTTTCAGCACCATAAAACTTTCTTAAGGGGCTTTACAGTGTGAATGTGCTTTTGCTGTGTGAACGTTCATCAACAACATGGGAAAGTAAATTCACTCTAACTTGGAGACATAATTCACAGACCAGATCATATCATCAAATGTTAATTAGACTTTCTGTTGTTGCTGAAATGCTGCAAGATTTGTCATCATACATCTTTATGGCAAAACCATGGAATCAAAATATGACTATTGTACATTTAATGTTTAGGACTAAGGTACTGCGCTGTTGGCACGGTCCCCCATTTAGTTCTATTAGATCCTGTGTTACGTGAAGTGAAATGATTTAGACATGGTTTGGTGATCCTGTCTGCTCTGTTATCCTGGTATCCGATGCGTTTTGATAGACTGTTCATTAATTTAGCTAACCCACTTTCCTCCATTAGTATTCATGTAAATGAAAGGAGCCACTATTTATTCTACATCTGTGATTCTGGAGCCAGTGCTTGTGACTTCCCTAATCGGCAGCAGTACAGTTCCATAGCTGGAGCTAGCCCTCCTTACAGATGACTGTTCCATGTAAAGAGACCAGCCTACTGACAGTCTGATGCCCAAATAGCACCCCATTCCCTATATAGTGCACTACTTTTGACTGGAGTCCTATGGACCCTGGTCAAATGTGCCCTACAATATGTAGTGGATAGGGTGCTATTTGGGACACAACCACAGTCTGCTGCCCATTGGTTCAATCTGGGTATGGATATCACACACGGTGAGTGTGTGTGTGTGTGTGTGTGTCCAAGCACATGGATCTATGTTTGGACACAGAGGGCTGTAACCCACTTTCTGTGTTTCTCCTGTCTAAGCAGTTTGTTGTCCTTGTAAAAACAGCCTCTTCCTTTCCAACGTTGTGCGGTGCGTCAGTAACCTTCCCGCGCCCCTGTCTCGGTCACACTGCCGTGCACACTGGCGGCGCTGTGGCGGATTCCCCCGGGGGGCCTGCGGGCCCTCTGTGTCCTCCCTGTGTGTTCATCACTGCTGTGTTGTGCAAACACACACGTACACACACACCCCCTTCCCCCAGGGAGTGGTGCCACATAGAGCAACAGAGCATACCTGTGGGGAACTCGTTTGTTCACCGGTGGACCATGCAGTGCAGTGGCATCGCCCTCCAAGGCCCAGGCTCCACTAGGGGATTTAAAGTCAACATCAACCCAGGCAGAGCTTCAAAGACGGTGCTTCTGGCTTGGCAAGGCAGGGGTGGCAAGCCTCAGAGACCACCAAGAGTGATGGCTCAGTGATGGCTCAGTGGGTCAGTGCTAGCTTTGGGAGACAACACCGGGAGTGTGTGTATTGGTGGGACTTGGTGAGTTGTGCATCGTTCTGGTGGGTGGCAACAGAAAATAACTCTACCACAATATAGCCTGCTTCACATCAATTTTTTTTCCTGTCAAAAAAGGCATGTGTATATTGTCTAGCAACTCTACTACCAAATGTAAAGTGAAATGTGTCCTTCGCTATCAAATAAACATTTGAATCCAACTTTTTCCCGAACCGCACCATGTTCCTGCTGTGTAGACAGTGGTGTATTTCATGGTAGAAGTGTGTGGTCTAACGGCAGCCTGCTGTCCAACTCAGCAGGAATATGGACAAAAGTTGGATTCTGACGTTTATTTCATAATCTCTTTGAGAAGAGTTTATGCTTGTTTGTTCATTATACAAAACTAAAGTTGTGTTGCAGCTCTGGTCAAAAGTGGTGCACTATATACGGAATAGGGTGCTATTTGGGACACAGAGATCCTAAGCTAACACACTGACAGTAAAGAAGGCGTAGTCTCAAAATAGAACGCTGGATGAGAGTTACCGTAGTTACAACAACCCTGATGAGGTCACAGCCCAGATGTTAGCCTGCATGCCTGTAGAAACCCTCGGAGCAGACTGACACCAGAGTCTGTGTAGAAACACCTCAGGAGCAGCAACATCCAACATCACTTCTCATCGCAGTAATAATGAATGTCTCCACAAGCTAACAGGAGCTAATTAGAACAGGAGGTATGGTGGCTGTCTGTCCATTCCTTAGAGCTCCACATGACATGACTCGCACAAAAAGAGAAGAAAGCATTTGTTTTGTATGTTGTTTTTCTTCATGAAATACATTAGGTCTATGTATCATATTAAAGGTCTCAGTATATTTCCCCCCAGACCTACAGTAGGCCACTACAGTAGTGTCAGGGTCTAAGTTTTGTTGAGTTCAAATTTTCTGCATAAGGCCACACAGCCAGGTTTCATACATAAAATACACACATACAGATGTAGGATCTTAATGTGATCACCCTGTTGCAGGAGAACTTTCCTTGTAGTGTATTTGAGGTTTAAAATGGCTTCTAAAGTTTATAATGTACACTTTGAAATGTCAGTCTTTATTTTCCCTTATGAAAAATGTATCAACCTGTCCAAAATGTCCATTAACTATATTCAACATAATAATTCACATTTCCTGTTGCTGCAGGATTATTTTACTGGCTCAATTTAAGATCCTACATCTGTACACACATTAATGCAAGTGCATTACTCATGTTACAATACCTGTTTACACAGTGTGTACGGCTCATTCAATAATGAATTCACATCTTCATGTTCATCTTCATTTTTCCAGTCCTGTGTCGTCAGGAATGTTTTTTTTTTAAAGCCAATTTAATTAGAGCTGTGAATATGGCTCTAACAATAGGAGGAGGAGAGGAGAAGTGGAAGAGGAGGAGAGGCGAGCCCTGTTACAGCGTAGTAGTGACACGCTGGCTCTTTCTGAGATGGGAAGTGTTCATTTATCATTGTCTCCCGGGACAAAGAGAGGAGAACCTGTAACCATGCTAAGGGCTGTACTGTTCTAGCCTCCACATAGCTGGATGGAACGTAGTACAACACTGCAATAATGAGGTACAATGCAACTCCCGGAGGTGCATCCTGAATGGCACCATATTCCCTATGTAATGCACTTCTTTCGACCAGAGCCCTATGGGGTTCTAGGGAATAGGGTGTCATTGGAGACACATTCCTGATGTTTCATTTGCCGACTGGCTCCTCCTCTCTCCTCCTTCATCATTGTGGTTTTCTCTTTAACCACAGTGTGAGGTGTTTACATTACATGTTACATATACATGGTGCCAACAGTTGCAAACTTTGATTTGGCAAATGGGTGTCCGCCGCATCCTACACATGTACAACACACCCATTACCCACATGCCACCCCGCCCACCCCTCCCTCACCCTCTGCCAGCTGCTCACTGTACAGTCACAACAAGGCATTAGAAGGGTTAGACTAGCTTTGTCCCATGTTGGCCATTGATTTTGTGAGTCCATTTACGCCATCTTAATTACAAGAGGGGGGGGGGGGGGGTATACTAATCATGTTAAACCAAAAGCAGTGCCTGTTATGAGCCACCGTCAGACCTCTAGGGCTGCCTGCCAGCTTGTGGATGGGGGACAGATAGATTGTACCAGAAACTTCCACCAAATTAAATCAAAATTCCCAACTAAATGTTTCTCCCCTTTTGGCTGGGATTACTACCCCTCTGCTTCTATGGCAGCCTGCATGGCACATAAAACAGGCCCCCAGACTTCATAGAGATTACAGCTGTGTCCCAAATAGCACCATATTCCCTATAAAGTGCACTATTTGGATGTAGTGCACTATAGCAGTAGTGCACCACATAGAGAATTGGGTACTATTTCAGATGCAGACAGTGTCATTCAGACCCCTCCTAGGTCATGTACTGTCATGTTCTGAGCTGGCTGGTTGTCGTGTTGTTGTAGTGTTAGGGTGTCATCCATAAACAGAGAGTTTTGAGACAGAGAGGGGAGGAGAGATCGGAGCGTAGGGAGATAGAAAGAAAGACTAGCAGCCATTTGTTGAAATGGGCCTGGCTGTCTATGCTTTTAAAAAACAGTCCTGCCTCTTTGTCAGTTAACACGTATAAGGGTTGTCCATTGTATGAAGGATCAATATCGGCATTAGGGGAGTGAATGGGAGCTTCAGTGCAATTTGGGCTGAGAGCTCTTGAGTGCTGTGCAAGTAGTGGTGAAATGAGAGGATGAAGACGGCAGAGGGCGAGGGGGGAGAGGAATAAAATGGGTGTTAGGAAGCAATGCAGCAAGGTTACATTTGCAGAGTGCTGCGCTGACACAAAGTTAGGGTGTTCGTGATATTATATTATCTGTGTTCATATCTGGGTCCATTAAGTAATGTACACGTTTTAGGATGTTCCTTGTTACACGTTAGTTTCCTTTTGTGGATAATTATTTTTCTTGCGTTTCTCAAGAGACTTGTATGTTAAACATGTTCATTCAGGTTCTAGTACTAATAGGTACATTAAGCCGGTATCTATGGTGTTGTGGCCACATAAGTCTTTATTGATGATAAACACTGGCCCTCATTATACAGGTAGTGCATATTCATGAGATGAGCAGTGTCGCCAGCTGGGGACAAAAGGGGAAGTCAAACACAAGATTGATATGAGCAGAAAATATCTACAAAAGCAAATTCCTTAGCCAGACTTTTCTCTTTCTCACACTACTTAAAGTGGAAATGACAGCATTTTAACTACTTTGCAGATATGAAACAGACAATCATAATCAATCAAAGTCCCAGTTTGTGCTACAAAACCAACTTTCTAAGAGGTTTTAAAAATAGCTTCTATTTTTTACAAAGAATGACATGATGTAGAGTAAGGCATTGTTGTCAGAATAGATGGATCCAGTTCAATTCATGGTTTATAGAATTCACCAATACATTCCTTGGTAGTCCAACAAATATTGCTATCATGTTGTGAATCACAGCTGGCCTGGTACATTGTTTGCTTCCTCCAGCCATTCAGGATACAATGTTTCTGTTTCAATGACAAAAACGGACGACTGTAACTAAGGCTGGGATTGTCAATACAATTAAACTAGCAACGGCAATGATCACAAATCAGTCATAACGTGGCTAATAGGCTAGCTTATATATATTTATGTCCCTATTTATTTAACAAGCTAAAAACACGGAGCCTAACCTTAGCTAGCTTCTGGGAGGATATTATGTCATTGGACGAGTGGGTGAGTGGCAAAATTTTTCCCCCATATAGTTTTTTCTGGGGCCACAGCTAGAGATGCAGGTGTAATTTGGTTAGCTAGCAAGAAATGTGAATTACAGTCGTGGCCAAAAGTTTTGAGAATGACACAAATATACATTTCCACAAAGTTTGCTGCTCAGTGTCTTTATATATTTGTGTCAGATGCTACTATGGAATGCTGAAGTATAATTACAAGCATTTCATAAGTGTTAAAGGATTTTATTGACAATTACATGAAGTTGGTGCAAAGAGTCAACATTTTCAGTGTTGACCCTTCTTCTGCAATCCGCCCTGGCATGCTGTCAATTAACTTCTAGGCCACATCCTGACTGATGGCAGCCCATTCTTGCATAATCAATGCTTGGAGTTTGTAAGAATTTGTGGGTTTTTGTTTGTCCACCCGCCTCTTGAGGATTGACCACACGTTCTCAATGGGATTAAGGTCTGGGGAGTTTCCTGGCCATGGAACCAAAATATCGATGTTTTGTTCCCCGAGCCACTTAGTTATCACTTTTGCCTTATGGCAAGGTGCTCCATCATGCTGGAAAAGGCATTGTCTGTCACCAAACTATTCCTGGATGGTTGGGAGAAGTTGCTCTCGGAGGATGTGTTGGTACCATTCTTTATTCATGGCTGGGTTCTTGGGAAAAATAGTGAGTGAGCCCACTCCCTTGGCTGACAAGCAACCCCACACATGAATGGTCTCAGGATGCTTTACTGTTGGCATGACACAGGACTGATGGTAGTGCTCACCTTGTCTTCTCCGGACAAGCTTTTTTCCGGATGCCCCAAACAATCGGAAAGGGGATTCATCAGAGAAAATGACTTTACCCCAGTCCTCAGCAGTCCAATCCCTGTACCTTTTGCAGAATATCAGTCTGTCCCTGATGTTTTTCCTGGAGAGAAGTGGCTTCTTTTCTGCCCTTCTTGACACCAGGCCATCCTCCAAAAGTCTTCGCCTCACTGTGTGTGCAGATGCACTCACACCTGCCTGCTGCCATTCCTTAGCAAGCTCTGTACTGGTGGTGCCCCGATCCCGCAGCTGAATCAACTTTAGGAGACGGTCCTGGCTCTTGCTGGACTTTCTTGGGCGCCCTGAAGCCTTCTTCACAACAATTGAACCGCTCTCTTGATGATCCGATAAATGTTTGATTTAGGTGCAGTCTTACTGACAGCAATATCCTTGCCTGTGAAGCCCTTTTTGTGCAAAGCAATGATGACGGCACGTGTTTCCTTGCAGGTAACCATGATTGACAGAGGAAAAACAATGATTCCAAGCACCACCCTCCTTTTGAAGCTTCCAGTCTGTTATTCGAACTCAATCAGCATGACAGAGTGATCTCCAGCCTTGTCCTCGTCAACACTCACACCTGTGTGAACGAGAGAATCACTGACATGAGATCAGCTGGTCCTTTTATGGCAGGGCTGAAATGCAGTGGAAATGTTTTTGGGGGATTCAGTTAATTTGCATGGCAAAGAGGAACTTTGCAATTAATTGCAATTCATCTGATCACTCTTCATAACATTCTGGAGTATATGCAAATTGCCATCCTACAAACTGAAGCAGCAGACTTTGTGAAAATGTATATTTGTGTCATTCTCAAAACTTTTGGCCACAACTATACTTTGCTAGCTAGCTATGCTGAACTTGAGCGGCTGTTATATATGTCTTAGTTGCCAATCAAATGTATTTGGCATCGATCAAATGGGCAGGCAGCCAGGCAAGTTCCCATTCAGTTGTCAAATCGTGGGTTGGCAGACAAGCTGCAGAAGGATGAACAGGCTACTATTCCCCATCATTAATCAGTGCAGTTTTGATTGGCCAAATACAAGCTGAAAAAGTTAAACAAGGTTTATTTACTGATTCCTCATTAGATTTTAGCTCATCTCGCTCTGGCTAACATTAGTTGTTGATCTTTGTTGTTGTTGATGTGCATAAACAACTGAGGGAGAGAGAGCCTGCCTTTTCATGGTTGTTTGATCAATAGGACTGTAAAGTTCCCTAATGTAAGAGGTATTTACATATTTGCAGAAATCCATTCAAGTGGATTTTGGCTTTTTAATGTTCTTAAGTCGCGCTGTTGCTACTGCCTGTAAACACACAGTCCAGTTCAAAGTGAATGATGACAGGCCCGTGCTGTTGCTACTGCCTGTAAACACACAGTCCAGTTCAAAGTGAATGATGACAGGCCCATGCTGTTGCTACTGCCTGTAAACACACAGTCCAGTTCAAAGTGAATGATGACAGGCCCATGCTGTTGCTACTGCCTGTAAACACACAGTCCAGTTCAAAGTGAATGATGACAGGCCCGTGCTGTTGCTACTGCCTGTAAACACACAGTCCAGTTCAAAGTGAATGATGACAGACCCGTGCTGTTGCTACTGCCTGTAAACACACAGTCCAGTTCAAAGTGAATGATGACAGGCCCGTGCTGTTGCTACTGCCTGTAAACTCACAGTCCAGTTCAAAGTGAATGATGACAGGCCCATGCTGTTTCTACTGCCTGTAAACACACAGTCCAGTTCAAAGTGAATGATGACAGGCCCATGCTGTTTCTACTGCCTGTAAACACACAGTCCAGTTCAAAGTGAATGATGACAGGCCCATGCTGTTTCTACTGCCTGTAAACACACAGTCCAGTTCAAAGTGAATGATGACAGGCCCGTGCTGTTGCTACTGCCTGTAAACACACAGTCCAGCTCAAAGTGAATGATGACAGGCCCATGCTGTTGCTACTGCCTGTAAACACACAGTCCAGTTCAAAGTGAATGATGACAGGCCCATGCTGTTTCTACTGCCTGTAAACACACAGTCCAGTTCAAAGTGAATGATGACAGGCCCATGCTGTTTCTACTGCCTGTAAACACACAGTCCAGCTCAAAGTGAATGATGACAGTCCCATGCTGTTGCTACTGCCTGTAAACACACAGTCCAGTTCAAAGTGAATGATGACAGGCCCATGCTGTTGCTACTGCCTGTAAACACACAGTCCAGTTCAAAGTGAATGATGACAGGCCCATGCTGTTGCTACTGCCTGTAAACACACAGTCCAGTTCAAAGTGAATGATGACAGGCCCATGTGGGAAATGGCTTATTTTCACATAGGCTTACTGTAGCTCTGTCTGGCTATGGCGCACCGGTCTGTGTAGCATCCGTTCCTGGACAAGACAGATGTTTTTATGAGGTTTTATTTACTGCAGTGTCTATTAATGGTTCAAACCCACGGCCGCTTTGCCACTCTATACTGCTACAGAAGTTTCGCAAGCCTTAGTCCAAGCCATTCTCAAATATTCTATGACTGCTCGCTTCTCAGAAAATGTTAAAAAATATGTTCTTCCTGGGAGTGTACACGAACAGATTTGAATAAGATTTCATGTTGCTAAAACGCTGTCAGTTCCACTTTTAATGCTGCCACATAACCAATCAATCGAGAAGATTATCAAAACAATCACCAGATGCAACAGACAAATTACAATTTTGTGAGGAAAAATATATAGTTTCCTTTCCAATATGATCGAGGGATTGTCTGTACTTTTTCTGTCCCATGGGGGAAGCCTGCACCCAAAGCTCCCCAAAGCCCTCACCAGTGGCAGGGACAAGATCAGTAGGACCACCTGGGTCCAGTAGCAGGAGGTGGTCTATATCAGGAGAACCAGACACGTCACCCTCTGTCTGAAACGGCCCCTATCCCTTCATAGTCGGCTCTGACTTAGAATATGTGGACAACTACAAATACTTAGGTGTCTGGTTAGACTGTAAACTCTCCTTCCAGACCCATATCAAACATCTCCAATCCAAAGTTAAATCTAGAATTGGCTTCCTATTTCGCAACAAAGCATCCTTCACTCATGCTGCCAAACATACCCTTGTAAAACTTACCATCCTACCAATCCTCGACTTTGGCGATGTAATTTACAAAATAGCCTCCAATACCCTACTCAACAAATTGGATGCAGTCTATCACAGTGCAATCCGTTTTGTCACCAAAGCCCCATATACTACCCACCATTGCGACCTGTACGCTCTCGTTGGCTGGCCCTCGCTTCATACTCGTCGCCAAACCCACTGGCTCCATGTCATCTATAAGACCCTGCTAGGTAAAGTCCCCCCTTATCTCAGCTCGCTGGTCACCATTGCATCTCCCACCTGTAGCACACGCTCCAGCAGGTATATCTCTCTAGTCACCCCCAAAACCAATTCTTTCTTTGGCCGCCTCTCCTTCCAGTTCTCTGCTGCCAATGACTGGAACGAACTACAAAAATCTCTGAAATTGGAAACACTTATCTCCCTCACTAGCTTTAAGCACCAACTGTCAGAGCAGCTCACAGATTACTGCACCTGTACATAGCCCACCTATAATTTAGCCCAAACAACTACCTCTTTCCCTACTGTATTTTATTTATTTATTTATTTTGCTCCTTTGCACCCCATTATTTTTATTTCTACTTTGCACATTCTCCCATTGCAAATCTACCATTCCAGTGTTTTACTTGCTATATTGTATTTACTTTGCCACCATGGCTTTTTTGCCTTTACCTCCCTTATCTCACCTTATTTGCTCACATCGTATATAGACTTGTTTATACTGTATTATTGACTGTATGTTTGTTTTACTCCATGTGTAACTCTGTGTCGTTGTATGTGTCGAACTGCTTTGCTTTATCTTGGCCAGGTCACAATTGTAAATGAGAACTTGTTCTCAACTTGCCTACCTGGTTAAATAAAGGTGAAATAAAATAAATAAAAAATAAAAATAGTGCATTCCTTCTGACCAGAGCCCTATGAGCTTTCCTATGTGGTCGGTTGGCATCAAAGACATGTTTCAAAAAGGGGAAGATGGCTGTATGTGCCTGGCTATCATAGCTTCATTAAAATCTATGATCTCGATCAATACACATCTTAACACATCACACAGTTTAGATTTGGTTTGAGTCATTTCAATGTCGTTTTTTTCCCCAGAAGATAAAAAGAAATATAATTGAATTTATTAGGGATCCCAATTAGCCTCTTCCTGAGATCCTAACACCGAAACCAAACCGGCTGCACACGTGCGCTATCATGCTTAAATGTATTCTGCCCCCCCACACCAAACGCGATTACGACATGCAAATCAAATCAAATGTATTTGTCATCTCTGTCATTTCTACAATACTCCAACCCAATTTCTGTCAGGCGGAGGGTGGGGCGAATCCAGACACGTCTCTGTATATGTGGTTTGCCTGCCTGTGGAAGATTATTCAGTCTCTTCCTGGACATGGTGGGAAGGGGGGGGGGGGTCATCTGATCCATCGCTCATTCTTCCCTTTCACCACTCATTACCTTTCTCTTTCATCTTGGCAGTTTGTCCAGAATGCAGGAGATTGAAAAAGGAAAGGAAGAGCAATCTCCACCAGCCAGAGAGAACAGGGCTGGAGGTGCTGCTGCTGCTGTGGCCTGCACATGGTCCTCATACAACAAACCATGCCCCAGCCGCGTTCTGGGATGATATCCATCCACCAGGTTGATATGATGACCTGGAGTACAATAAGACGGAGCCTTGTGCTGTCGAGCCAAGGTCGAGTGGAGAGACTAGAGAGACATGGAGAACAAAGGCTTTGTCCAAGGATGCTTAACACCAGAGTGCGTTAAGGTGTGTGTGTTTGTACCTGTGTGTGTGGACGGTATAGCAAAGCTTGTGTTTCTGTGTTTAAGGGGCTGAATCAGAGTTTCATTAGTGTTTACTCAACAGGCATGAGGCTCTATCAAGAGGCACACAGTCAGATCAGTCCATGGGATTGGTCTTGAGCTTTATTAACTTACTGCCTGCTGGGTTAAAGGCACCACATGTAACCTTGCTGCCTGCTGGGTTAATAAAGACACCACATGTAACCTTGATGGGTTAGACACCACATGTAACCTTGATGGGTTAAAGACACCACATGTAACCTTGATGGGTTAAAGACACCACATGTAACCTTGATGGGTTAAAGACACCACATGTAACCTTGATGGGTTAGACACCACATGTAACCTTGATGGGTTAAAGACACCACATGTAACCTTGATGGGTTAAAGACACCACATGTAACCTTGCTGCCTGCTGGGTTAATAAAGACACCACATGTAATCTTGATGGGTTAAAGACACCACATGTAACCTTGATGGGTTAAAGACACCACATGTAACCTTGATGGGTTAAAGACACCACATGTAACCTTGATGGGTTAAAGACACCACATGTAACCTTGATGGGTTAAAGACACCACATGTAGCTTGCTGGGTTAAAGACACCACATGTAACTTGCTGCTTGCTGGGTTAAAGACACCACATGTAACCTTGATGTGTTAAAGACACCACATGTAACTTGCTGCTTGCTGGGTTAAAGACACCACATGTAACCTTGATGGGTTAAAGACACCACATGTAACCTTGATGGGTTAAAGACACCACATGTAACCTTGATGGGTTAAAGACACCACATGTAACCTTGATGGGTTAAAGACACCACATGTAACCTTGATGGGTTAAAGACACCACATGTAGCTTGCTGGGTTAAAGACACCACATGTAACTTGCTGCTTGCTGGGTTAAAGACACCACATGTAACCTTGATGTGTTAAAGACTCCACATGTAACTTTCTGCTTGCTGGGTTAAAGGCACCACTGACAATTGCTTAATATGTATTGTTAATACGGGTGTGACATTAATCATGCTATCTCGTCCTCATCTGCCCCAGCCCAAGCTTTGTGTGATCAACAGTAAAGCAGGGCGTTGCTGAGCCAGTTCCGTCTCCCATTGCTGCTGCTGCGTGTTGGGTAGGTAGGTGCATTAATATGGGCAACACCTCCCTGTTCCATTGAGCAGCACCACTATCACATTAGTGTGAGCAGAATTCTGATAACTAGCTGGAGCTTCAGTGATCAGCCTCCTGCTAATCTTTAGCAAGGTGACTTCCTGGATATTTCCCTCTACTAATGTTTTGTGAGATGATTCATCTTACCGTGTGATTCTGATACATTGGTAGCAATTACGTTTAAATAATGGGTGTGGTATTTTCAATGAAATAATACATGTTTTAATGTTGTGGATTATGAATGAAATGCAAAATGGGAGCCACGCAAAGGCAATTATAAAAGCAGATTATGCAAAAGCTGTGCTCGTAACACAGAGCGTGCAAAATGTCTAATATTGTGGCTCTTCATGGATTAAGTTACTTTAACCAAATCCAATATCTCTGGCACTGCTCAGGGATAACATGAATACTGTGTGTAGTAGAATGCATTAGTAGGTGTATTGAAGGTTACAGTCATTTTGTCGAAGCATTGAGGAAGGTAATATGTGGGCCAAATGAGGATATGCTTTGACAATAGCGTGTAAATCTGAGAGAAACGCCACCTGTCAGCTGTACTAGTACACCCCTGTGGTTAGGTACAGACTGCTACAGTCCATGCATCTTAACAACTGGAGACACCCTGCTTGGATTCCTAATAGGCAGCTAGGTGAAAAGGATAAACAGTCTAGGAAATATTAAGAGAAAACCATAAAGACAAACAGGGCAGCAGTACTTCCTGACCAACTACAGCATATAAATGGACAGTGGTGGAAAAAGAACCCAATTGTGATACTTGAGTAAAGGTATAGGTACCTTAATAGAAAGTCACCCAGTAAAATACCACTTGAGTAAAAGTATAAAAGTATTTGTTTCTAAATATACTTAAGTATCAAAAGTAAATTATGAATCATTTCAAATTCCTTATATTAATCAAAGCTGACGGCACCATTTTCTAGTTTTTAAAATTTAAGTATAGCCAGGGGCACACTCCAACACTCAGACATAATGTACAGATAGCCAGGGGCTCAATCCAACACTCAGACATAATTTATAAAATATGCTTTTGTGTTTAGTGAGTCCATCAGATCAGAGGCAGTAGGGATGACCAGGGATGTTCTCTTGATAAGTGTATGAATTAGACAATTTTCCTGTCCTGCTAGGCATTCAAAATGTAACGAGTACTTTTGGGTGTCAGGCTAAATATATGGAGTAAAAAGTACATTATTTTCTTTAGGAATGTAGTGAAGTAAAAGTAAAAGTTGGCCAAAATATAAATAGTAAAGTACAGATACCCCCAAAAAACAACTTAAGTAGTGCTTTAAAGTATTTTTACTTAAGAGAGTGAGAGAAAGAAATAGAGGGAGGAGGGAGGGAGTCGGGTTGAAAAACAGGACAGTGTTGATTCCATGCAGAAAAATCAACAAAAACGTCTTAAGGCTCTCGTCTCAACTGAACATAATGAGGTGGAGCGCTCTGAGTGGCTTAGGGTATATCCCAAATGGCACCACATTCCCTATTTAGTGCACTTCTTTTTTACCATGGTCCATAGGGCTTTGGTCAAAAGTAGTACACTATATATAGGGAATAGGGTGCCATTTGGGACTCAATCTTATAGTCACATTCACAGCTCCAAATCCGACACTGAGGGGGAAAACACAGGGCCTCAGAGAAAAAGAACAGAGTCGAAAAAACAACAACAAAAAAAATGAACACAAGAACCAATTGAGCCTGGAAGCAGGTGGATATTCCTTTCAGGCAGCAGCACCGTGAAGCGAGAGACGAAACCCTCTCCTCCTCCACTTATCTTCCAATCAGCAGCCTTTTGAATGCCATTTCTCTCTCTCCCTCGTTTCTCTCCCTTTTTTTGCCACCCTCCATCCTCCTACCCTATCTGCTCATCTCCCCTGGCACCTGCCTCTGTGTCGGCAGAACAGTGGCGTAATGAACTCACTAGCAGCCAATGAGGAAGTTAAGCATAATTATGTTTGTGTTCAGTGAAACCGTTAAAGGCCATTCACTTGTCTCATCTTCCAAGGAACAGAGAAGGGATGCAGCCCTGCTCCAAGCCATGTTGCAGCCAAAGAGAAGTCATACAGACATGTTGCAGCCAAAGAGAAGTCATTCAGACATGTTGCAGCCAAAGAGAAGTCATGCAGCCATGTTGCAGCCAAAGAGAAGTCATGCAGCCATGTTGCAGCCAAAGAGAAGTCATTCAGCCATGTTGCAGCCAAAGAGAAGTCATTCAGCCATGTTGCAGCCAAAGAGAAGTCATACAGACATGTTGCAGCCAAAGAGAAGGCATTCAGCCATGTTGCAGCCAAAGAGAAGTCATTCAGCCATGTTGCAGCCAAAGAGAAGTCATGCAGCCATGTTGCAGCCAAAGAGAAGTCATTCAGCCATGTTGCAGCCAAAGAGAAGTCATTCAGACATGTTGCAGCCAAAGAGAAGTCATACAGACATGTTGCAGCCAAAGAGAAGTCATACAGACATGTTGCAGCCAAAGAGAAGTCATGCAGCCATGTTGCAGCCAAAGAGAAGTCATGCAGCCATGTTGCAGCCAAAGAGAAGTCATACAGACATGTTGCAGCCAAAGAGAAGTCATACAGACATGTTGCAGCCAAAGAGAAGGCATCCAGCCATGTTGCAGCCAAAGAGAAGTCATGCAGCCATGTTGCAGCCAAAGAGTGTGCAGATATGTCCCAGTATGCTCGCTGTTCATCCAATCTGCCACATATATTAGACTACAAAGCAACATTGGACCACTACAGTCCACCTCTGTACTGCAGGGACGGGGCTGCGAGGGTAAGCTGTCACCACGGAAATCTCAGGAGAAGAGAGGGATTGTGAGTGCAGAGTCCACAGTGTCCACCGCATGACAGGCCAATGGCCGGGGAGACCAGCTCTGACAGGGTGGACCTATGATGGATTTTACTCTTAATGTGCATCTGCAAAAATATGTTTTACTTTCACTCTGTGTCAACGATGAAAGCACTCTTATTTTTGGTGGTGGCATTTTTTCTCTCTCTCTCTCCCTCTCCCTCTCTCTCTTTCTCCCTCTCTGTCTCTCTCTCTCTCTCTCGCTCTCTCTCCTGCTGCCTTCTGCTCCCTCCTGTCCCCTTCTCCCCCTCCTGCCCCCTTCCGGGCCCT
>NC_048567.1:3287376-3297376 GCF_013265735.2 Oncorhynchus mykiss
CACCAAAGGTCAAGCTGCAAGCCGCTCCAGTTCCTGTAGACTAGGTTTCTGATCACCAAAGGTCAAGCTGCAAGCTGCTCCAGTTCAAATCAAATCAAATTTATTTATATAGCCCTTCGTACATCAGCTGATATCTCAAAGTGCTGTACAGAAACCCAGCCTAAAACCCCAAACAGCAAGCAATGCAGGTGTAGAAGCACGGTGGAAAAACTCCCTAGAAAGGCCAAAACCCAGGAAGAAACCTAGAGAGGAACCAGGCTATGTGGGGTGGCCAGTCCTCTTCTGGCTGTGCTGGGTGGAGATTATAACAGAACATGGCCAAGATGTTCAAATGTTCATATATGACCAGCATGGTCAAATAATAATAAGGCAGAACAGTTGAAACTGGAGGAGCAGCACGGCCAGGTGGACTGGGGACAGCAAGGAGTCATCGTGTCAGGTAGTCCTGAGGCATGGTCCTAGGGCTCAGGTCCTCCGAGAGAGAGAAAGAAAGAGAGAAAGAGAGAATTAGAGAGAGCACACTTAAATTCACACAGGACACCGGATAGGACAGGAGAAGTACTCCAGATATAACAAACTGACCCTAGCCCCCCGACACATAAACTACTGCAGCATAAATACTGGAGGCTGAGACAGGAGGGGTCAGGAGACACTGTGGCCCCATCCGAGGACACCGCCGGACAGGGCCAAACAGGAAGGATATAACACCACCCACTTTGCCAAAGCACAGCCCCCACAGACTAGTTCCTGTAGACTAGGTTTCTGATCACCAAAGGTCAAGCTGCAAGCCCTTCCAGTAGGTTTCTTCTCATCAAAGGTCAGAAGTCCAGAAACATAAAGGAGGGAACTTGTGTTTCTGGTGACAGAGGGGCTTTTCTTTATAAATGTGAGATTGTTCATTAGCCACAGCAGATAAATTGAGACAGTCTATCTGGAGTAATTAATCAAACTCTGTCAAAGCACTGCAGTCATTTACATATTGCTGGCAGGCTGCATACTGTATGTCTAATGGAACGTGTGTGTGTGTGTGTGTGTGTGTGTGTGTGTGTGTGTGTGTGTGTGTGTGTGTGTGTGTGTGTGTGTGTGTGTGTCAGGCACACTGAGTCACCTGCACCATCTGGAGAAGAAGGCGTTGGGTCTGAGCATGTTGGAGCTCCAAGGGGGGCCTTCACAACACCCCGCCTCCTCAGCCCTCCGCAAGCAGCCCAGCCCTCATTACCCACACATGGATGTGTGTGGTCATTTGTCATGTTAATCACTGTTTTCATCTTGCACCTGATTTCCTTCTAGAATTCCATCAACTGGTATGGAGCCTGACTGTATGTGTCCAATACTCTGTTTTGTTTCCATGTTACCTTGATCTGACAATAGACTCTCTACTCTGTAGCATGTTACCTTGATCTGACAATAGACTCTCTACTCTGTACCATGTTACCTTGATCTGACAATAGACTCTCTACTCTGTACCATGTTACCTTGATCTGACAATAGACTCTATACTCTGTACCATGTTACCTTGATCTGACAATAGACTCTCTACTCTGTACCATGTTACCTTGATCTGACAATAGACTCTCTACTCTGTACCATGTTACCTTGATCTGACAATAGACTCTCTACTCTGTACCATGTTACCTTGATCTGACAATAGACTCTATACTCTGTACCATGTTACCTTGATCTGACAATAGACTCTCTACTCTGTACCATGTTACCTTGATCTGACAATAGACTCTATACTCTGTACCATGTTACCTTGATCTGACAATAGACTCTATACTCTGTACCATGTTACCTTGATCTGACAATAGACTCTATACTCTGTACCATGTTACCTTGATCTGACAATAGACTCTCTACTCTGTACCATGTTACCTTGATCTGACAATAGACTCTATACTCTGTACCATGTTACCTTGATCTGACAATAGACTCTCTACTCTGTACCATGTTACCTTGATCTGACAATAGACTCTCTACTCTGTACCATGTTACCTTGATCTGACAATAGACTCTATACTCTGTACCATGTTACCTTGATCTGACAATAGACTCTCTACTCTGAACCATGTTACCTTGATCTGACAATAGACTCTATACTCTGTACCATGTTACCTTGATCTGACAATAGACTCTCTACTCTGTACCATGTTACCTTGATCTGACAATAGACTCTATACTCTGTACCATGTTACCTTGATCTGACAATAGACTCTCTACTCTGAACCATGTTACCTTGATCTGACAATAGACTCTCTACTCTGTACCATGTTACCTTGATCTGACAATAGACTCTCTACTCTGAACCATGTTACCTTGATCTGACAATAGACTCTCTACTCTGTATCATTCCATAGCAGCTATGTTCTGGGACAAGTCAGACATCTATTTATTATACAGGTGGTATAAGTCTTGAAAAATCCACACTTAAAATCAAACAATAATAAAGGTCCAAAAAGATGTAAGATGTAACTCTAAAATGTTCAGGACAGATGAGGAAACAAAAAGTAGAATAAGAAATCCTACTGTTGTAGTGGTGCTGTGCTCCTCCCTCCCAGTCCACAGTCTGTCTTTATTAACTAACAAATGCCCATCTCTTGTTACCTTTGATGTGATGATTTGTTCTCATAAGATAGTCATCAAAGAGCAAGTCCACAGTGATAAGCCGTCCAGACCAGCCCTGCTATCAATCTCAGACAGTGGGGTTATCTGTAGGCCAGCGCAGCCTCCTCATCCCTCTCCATCTGATCTTAGACTCCTGACATTGATAGACTCTATCCCACATTTAATGGATAATGACATTGTTGTCCCCCACAAAGCTTCAGAGCACCAGGATGTGGCCCAAATGCCCCCAATTCCCTATATAGTGCACTGTTTTTTTTAAGTAGTGCACTATGTAGGGAAAAGGGTGCCATTTGGAGTGGAAAAGAGGATGGAAGGGGAGGACTAACAGAACAGGTTTAGGGTGGAAAGGAGGATGGAAGGGGAGGACTAACAGAACAGGTTTGGAGTGGAAAGGAGGATGAAGGGGAGGACTAACAGAACAGGTTTGGAGTGGAAAGGAGGATGGAAGGGAGGACTAACAGAACAGGTTTGGGGTGGAAAGGAGGATGGAAGGGAGGACTAACAGAACAGGTTTGGGGTGGAAAGGAGGATGGAAGGGAGGACTAACAGAACAGGTTTGGAGTGGAAAGGAGGATGGAAGGGGAGGACTAACAGAACAGATTTGGAGTGGAAAGGAGGATGGAAGGAAGGACTAACAGAACAGATTTGGAGTGGAAAGGAGGATGGAAGGGAGGACTAACAGAACAGGTTTAGGGTGGAAAGGAGGATGGAAGGGGAGGACTAACAGAACAGATTTGGAGTGGTAAGGAGGATGGAAGGGAGGACTAACAGAACAGGTTTGGTGTGGAAAGGAGGATGGAAGGGGAGGACTAACAGTGCAGGTTTGGAGTGGAAAGGAGGATGGAAGGGGAGAACTAACAGAACAGGTTTGGAGTGGAAAGGAGGATGGAAGGGGAGGACTAACAGAACAGATTTGGAGTGGAAAGGAGGATGGAAGGGAGGACTAACAGAACAGATTTGGAGTGGAAAGGAGGATGGAAGGGAGGACTAACAGTACAGGTTTGGAGTGGAAAGGAGGATGAAAGGGGAGGACTAACAGAACAGGTTTGGAGTGGAAAGGAGGATGGAAGGGGAGGACTAACAGAACAGGTTTGGAGTGGAAAGGAGGATGGAAGGGAGGACTAACAGAACAGATTTGGAGTGGAAAGGAGGATGGCAGGGGAGGACTAACAGAACAGGTTTGGTGTGGAAAGGAGGATGGAAGGGAGGACTAACAGAACAGGTTTGGAGTGGAAAGGAGGATGGAAGGGGAGGACTAACAGAACAGGTTTGGAGTGGAAAGGAGGATGGAAGGGAAGGACTAACAGAACAGGTTTGGTGTGGAAAGGAGGATGGAAGTGATGACTAACATAACAGGTTTGGAGTGGAAAGGAGGATGGAAGGGGAGGACTAACAGAACAGGTTTGGAGTGGAAAGGAGGATGGAAGGGAGGGCTAACAGAACAGGTTTGGGGTGGAAAGGAGGATGGAAGGGGAGGACTAACAGAACAGGTTTGGAGTGGAAAGGAGGATGGAAGGGAGGACTAACAGAACAGATTTGGAGTGGAAAGGAGGATGAAGGGGAGGACTAACAGAACAGGTTTGGAGTGGAAAGGAGGATGGAAGGAAGGAGTAACAGAACAGGTTTGGAGTGGAAAGGAGGATGAAGGGGAGGACTAACAGAACAGGTTTGGAGTGGAAAGGAGGATGGAAGGGGAGGACTAACAGAACAGGTTTGGAGTGGAAAGGAGGATGGAAGGGAGGACTAACAGAACAGGTTTGGGTGGAAAGGAGGATGGAAGGGAGGACTAACAGAACAGGTTTGGTGTGGAAAGGAGGATGGAAGGGGAGGACTAACAGTGCAGGTTTGGAGTGGAAAGGAGGATGGAAGGGGAGAACTAACAGAACAGGTTTGGAGTGGAAAGGAGGATGGAAGGGGAGGACTAACAGAACAGATTTGGAGTGGAAAGGAGGATGGAAGGGAGGACTAACAGAACAGATTTGGAGTGGAAAGGAGGATGGAAGGGAGGACTAACAGTACAGGTTTGGAGTGGAAAGGAGGATGAAAGGGGAGGACTAACAGAACAGGTTTGGAGTGGAAAGGAGGATGGAAGGGGAGGACTAACAGAACAGATTTGGAGTGGAAAGGGGGATGGAAGGGAGGACTAACAGAACAGATTTGGAGTGGAAAGGAGGATGGCAGGGGAGGACTAACAGAACAGGTTTGGTGTGGAAAGGAGGATGGAAGGGAGGACTAACAGAACAGGTTTGGAGTGGAAAGGAGGATGGAAGGGGAGGACTAACAGAACAGGTTTGGAGTGGAAAGGAGGATGGAAGGGAAGGACTAACAGAACAGGTTTGGTGTGGAAAGGAGGATGGAAGTGATGACTAACATAACAGGTTTGGAGTGGAAAGGAGGATGGAAGGGGAGGACTAACAGAACAGGTTTGGAGTGGAAAGGAGGATGGAAGGGAGGGCTAACAGAACAGGTTTGGGGTGGAAAGGAGGATGGAAGGGGAGGACTAACAGAACAGGTTTGGAGTGGAAAGGAGGATGGAAGGGAGGACTAACAGAACAGATTTTGAGTGGAAAGGAGGATGAAGGGGAGGACTAACAGAACAGGTTTGGAGTGGAAAGGAGGATGGAAGGAAGGAGTAACAGAACAGGTTTGGAGTGGAAAGGAGGATGAAGGGGAGGACTAACAGAACAGGTTTGGAGTGGAAAGGAGGATGGAAGGGGAGGACTAACAGAACAGGTTTGGAGTGGAAAGGAGGATGGAAGGGAGGACTAACAGAACAGGTTTGGGTGGAAAGGAGGATGGAAGGGAGGACTAACAGAACAGGTTTGGTGTGGAAAGGAGGATGGAAGGTAAGGACTAACAGAACAGGTTTGGAGTGGAAAGGAGGATGGAAGGGAGGACTAACAGTACAGGTTTGGAGTGGAAAGGAGGATGGAAGGGAGGACTAACAGAACAGGTTTGGTGTGGAAAGGAGGATGGAAGTGATGACTAACATAACAGGTTTGGAGTGGAAAGGAGGATGGAAGGGGAGGACTAACAGAACAGGTTTGGAGTGGAAAGGAGGATGGAAGGGAGGGCTAACAGAACAGGTTTGGGGTGGAAAGGAGGATGGAAGGGGAGGACTAACAGAACAGGTTTGGAGTGGAAAGGAGGATGGAAGGGAGGACTAACAGAACAGATTTGGAGTGGAAAGGAGGATGAAGGGGAGGACTAACAGAACAGGTTTGGAGTGGAAAGGAGGATGGAAGGAAGGAGTAACAGAACAGGTTTGGAGTGGAAAGGAGGATGAAGGGGAGGACTAACAGAACAGGTTTGGAGTGGAAAGGAGGATGGAAGGGGAGGACTAACAGAAAAGGTTTGGAGTGGAAAGGAGGATGGAAGGGAGGACTAACAGAACAGGTTTGGGTGGAAAGGAGGATGGAAGGGAGGACTAACAGAACAGGTTTGGTGTGGAAAGGAGGATGGAAGGTAAGGACTAACAGAACAGGTTTGGAGTGGAAAGGAGGATGGAAGGGAGGACTAACAGTACAGGTTTGGAGTGGAAAGGAGGATGGAAGGGAGGACTAACAGAACAGGTTTGGGTGGAAAGGAGGATGGTAGGGAGGACTAACAGAACAGGTTTGGTGTGGAAAGGAGGATGGAAGGTAAGGACTAACAGAACAGGTTTGGAGTGGAAAGGAGGATGGAAGTGGAGGACTAACAGAACAGGTTTGGGGTGGAAAGGAGGATGGAAGGGGAGAACTAACAGAACAGGTTTGGAGTGGAAAGGAGGATGGAAGGGGAGGACTAACAGAACAGATTTGGAGTGGAAAGGAGGATGGAAGGGAGGACTAACAGAACAGGTTTGGAGTGGAAAGGAGGATGGAAGGGGAGGACTAACAGAACAGGTTTGGAGTGGAAAGGAGGATGGAAGGGAGGGCTAACTGAACAGGTTTGGGGTGGAAAGGAGGATGGAAGGGAGGACTAACAGAACAGATTTGGAGTGGAAAGGAGGATGAAGGGGAGGACTAACAGAACAGGTTTGGAGTGGAAAGGAGGATGGAAGGAAGGACTAACAGAACAGGTTTGGAGTGGAAAGGAGGATGAAGGGGAGGACTAACAGAACAGGTTTGGAGTGGAAAGGAGGATGGAAGGGGAGGACTAACAGAACAGGTTTGGAGTGGAAAGGAGGATGGAAGGGAGGACTAACAGAACAGGTTTGGGTGGAAAGGAGGATGGAAGGAAGGACTAACAGAACAGGTTTGGTGTGGAAAGGAGGATGGAAGGTAAGGACTAACAGAACAGGTTTGGAGTGGAAAGGAGGATGGAAGGGAGGACTAACAGAACAGGTTTGGAGTGGAAAGGAGGATGGAAGGGAGGACTAACAGAACAGGTTTGGGTGGAAAGGAGGATGGAAGGGAGGACTAACAGAACAGGTTTGGTGTGGAAAGGAGGATGGAAGGTAAGGACTAACAGAACAGGTTTGGAGTGGAAAGGAGGATGGAAGTGGAGGACTAACAGAACAGGTTTGGGGTGGAAAGGAGGATGGAAGGGGAGAACTAACAGAACAGGTTTGGAGTGGAAAGGAGGATGGAAGGGGAGGACTAACAGAACAGATTTGGAGTGGAAAGGAGGATGGAAGGGAGGACTAACAGAACAGGTTTGGAGTGGAAAGGAGGATGGAAGGGGAGGACTAACAGAACAGGTTTGGAGTGGAAAGGAGGATGGAAGGGAGGGCTAACTGAACAGGTTTGGGGTGGAAAGGAGGATGGAAGGGGAGGACTAACAGAACAGGTTTGGAGTGGAAAGGAGGATGGAAGGGAGGACTAACAGAACAGATTTGGAGTGGAAAGGAGGATGAAGGGGAGGACTAACAGAACAGGTTTGGAGTGGAAAGGAGGATGGAAGGAAGGACTAACAGAACAGGTTTGGAGTGGAAAGGAGGATGAAGGGGAGGACTAACAGAACAGGTTTGGAGTGGAAAGGAGGATGGAAGGGGAGGACTAACAGAACAGGTTTGGTGTGGAAAGGAGGATGGAAGGGAGGACTAACAGAACAGGTTTGGGTGGAAAGGAGGATGGAAGGGAGGACTAACAGAACAGGTTTGGTGTGGAAAGGAGGATGGAAGGTAAGGACTAACAGAACAGGTTTGGAGTGGAAAGGAGGATGGAAGGGAGGACTAACAGAACAGGTTTGGAGTGGAAAGGAGGATGGAAGGGAGGACTAACAGAACAGGTTTGGGTGGAAAGGAGGATGGAAGGGAGGACTAACAGAACAGGTTTGGTGTGGAAAGGAGGATGGAAGGTAAGGACTAACAGAACAGGTTTGGAGTGGAAAGGAGGATGGAAGTGGAGGACTAACAGAACAGGTTTGGGGTGGAAAGGAGGATGGAAGATAAGGAATAACAGAATCTCACATGGTGCCGTTGTCCTCAGGTGCTGAGAGATGCTATAGGGCTGCAGGAAAGGACAGGCTAATTGAAAAGACAGCAGTGAAGCTGTGACAGATTGTGGTCCTCTCTTCTACCAACACTACCTCCCTCCTCACCACTGGCCACACAGCAACTACCTCCCTCCTCACCACTGGCCACACAGCAACTTTCTCCCTCCTCACCACTGGCCACACAGCAACTTTCTCCCTCCTCACCACTGGACACACAGCAACTACCTCCCTCCTCACCACTGGCCACACAGCAACTTTCTCCCTCCTCCCTCCTCACCACTGGACACACAGCAACTACCTCCCTCCTCACCACTGGCCACACAGCAACTACCTCCCTCCTCACCACTGGCCACACAGCAACTACCTCCCTCCTCACCACTGGCCACACAGCAACTTCCTCCCTCCTCACCACTGGCCACACAGCAACTACCTCCCTCCTCACCACTGGCCACACAGCAACTACCTCCCTCCTCACCACTGGCCACACAGCAACTACCTCCCTCCTCACCACTGGACACACAGCAACTACCTCCCTCCTCACCACTGGCCACACAGCAACTACCTCCCTCCTCACCACTGGCCACACAGCAACTACCTCCCTCCTCACCACTGGCCACACAGCAACTTTCTCCCTCCTCACCACTGGACACACAGCAACTTTCTCCCTCCTCACCACTGGACACACAGCAACTACCTCCCTCCTCACCACTGGCCACACAGCAACTACCTCCCTCCTCACCACTGGCCACACAGCAACTACCTCCCTCCTCACCACTGGCCACAGAGCAACTACCTCCCTCCTCCCTCCTCACCACTGGACACACAGCAACTACCTCCCTCCTCACCACTGGCCACACAGCAACTACCTCCCTCCTCACCACTGGCCACACAGCAACTACCTCCCTCCTCACCACTGGCCACACAGCAACTACCTCCCTCCTCACCACTGGCCACACAGCAACTACCTCCCTCCTCACCACTGGCCACACAGCAACTTTCTCCCTCCTCACCACTGGCCACACAGCAACTACCTCCCTCCTCACCACTGGCCAGACAGCAACTACCTCCCTCCTCACCACTGGCCACACAGCAACTACCTCCCTCCTCACCACTGGCCACACAGCAACTTTCTCCCTCCTCACCACTGGCCACGCAGCAACTACCTCCCTCCTCACCACTGGCCACACAGCAACTACCTCCCTCCTCACCACTGGCCACACAGCAACTACCTCCCTCCTCACCACTGGCCACACAGCAACTACCTCCCTCCTCACCACTGGCCACACAGCAACTACCTCCCTCCTCACCACTGGCCACGCAGCAACTACCTCCCTCCTCACCACTGGCCACACAGCAACTACCTCCCTCCTCACCACTGTCCACACAGCAACTACCTCCCTCCTCACCACTGGCCACACAGCAACTACCTCCCTCCTCACCACTGGCCACACAGCAACTACCTCCCTCCTCACCACTGGCCACACAGCAACTACCTCCCTCCACACCACTGGCCACACAGCAACTACCTCCCTCCTCACCACTGGCCACACAGCAACTACCTCCCTCCTCACCACTGGACACACAGCAACTACCTCCCTCCTCCCTCCTCACCACTGGACACACAGCAACTACCTCCCTCCTCACCACTGGACACACAGCAACTACCTCCCTCCTCACCACTGGACACACAGCAACTACCTCCCTCCTCCCTCCTCACCACTGGACACACAGCAACTACCTCCCTCCTCACCACTGGACACACAGCAACTACCTCCCTCCTCACCACTGGACACACAGCAACTACCTCCCTCCTCACCACTGGACACACAGCAACTACCTCCCTCCTCACCACTGGCCACACAGCAACTTTCTCCCTCCTCACCACTGGCCACACAGCAACTACCTCCCTCCTCACCACTGGACACACAGCAACTACCTCCCTCCTCACCACTGGCCA
>NC_048567.1:3634876-3677376 GCF_013265735.2 Oncorhynchus mykiss
AGAGAGGGAACGTCTGAAACACTAACACTGCTGCTGACACCTTTACACTGAGTGGAGGGCTTTTACACACACCCACAATAACAACAGGATCTGGATAATAACAAGACCGACACAGAGAGAGAGGGAACGTCTGAAACACTAACACTGCTGCTGACACCTTTACACTGAGTGGAGGGGTTTTACACACACCCACAATAACAACAGGATCTGGATAATAACAAGGCCGACACAGAGAGAGAGGGAACGTCTGAAACACTAACACTGCTGCTGACACCTTTACACTGAGTGGAGGGCTTTTACACACACCCACAATAACAACAGGATCTGGATAATAACAAGACCGACACAGAGAGAGAGGGAACGTCTGAAACACTAACACTGCTGCTGACACCTTTACACTGAGTGGAGGGCTTTTACACACACCCACAATAACAACAGGATCTGGATAATAACAAGGCCGACACAGAGAGAGAGGGAACGTCTGAAACACTAACACTGCTGCTGACACCTTTACACTGAGTGGAGGGCTTTTACACACACCCACAATAACAACAGGATCTAGATAATAACAAGGCCGACACAGAGAGAGAGGGAACGTCTGAAACACTAACACTGCTGCTGACACCTTTACACTGAGTGGAGGGGTTTTACACACACCCACAATAACAACAGGATCTGGATAATAACAAGGACGACACAGAGAGAGAGGGAACGTCTGAAACACTAACACTGCTGCTGACACCTTTACACTGAGTGGATGGCTTTTACACACACCCACAATAACAACAGGATCTGGATAATAACAAGGCCGACACAGAGAGAGAGAGGGAACGTCTGAAACACTAACACTGCTGCTGACACCTTTACACTGAGTGGAGGGCTTTTACACACACCCACAATAACAACAGGATCTAGATAATAACAAGGCCGACACAGAGAGAGAGGGAACGTCTGAAAAACAGTGAGCAGACATTCCCCTTTTCCTCTATGTAGTGGACGTTCAGACTGACATGCTGCTGTGTTGTGTACTGTGGACAATGGACATGACTGTGTTAGAGCAGTGGTGGAAAGAGCTCCAGACTCCACTGCTCTGAGCCTGGATTGTAGGGTCACAGATTGATAGATGTAATAGGATTTATTTAACCTTTAGTTATACAGGTGTGTCCATGAAGAACACATTGTTATTTACAATGACGACCTGTCAAACACATCAATACACATCAATTACACGATACACATCTATATACACATCAATTACACAATGCACATCTATATACACATCAATTACACGATACACGTCTATATACACATCAATTACACGATACACATCTATATACACATCAATTACACGATACACATCTATATACACATCAATTACACAATGCACATCTATATACACATCAATTACACAATGCACATCTATATACACATCAATTACACGATACACATCTATATACACATCAATTACACAATGCACATCTATATACACATCAATTACACGATACACATCTATATACACATCAATTACACGATACATATCTATATACACATCAATTACACAATGCACATCTATATACACATCAATTACACAATGCACATCTATATACACATCAATTACACGATACACATCTATATACACATCAATTACACAATGCACATCAATACACATCAATTACACGATACACATCTATATACACATCAATTACACGATACACATCTATATACACATCAATTACCAAATACACATTTATATACACATCAATTACACAATGCACATCTATATACACATCAATTACACGATACACATCTATATACACATCAATTACACAATGCACATCTATATACACATCAATTACACGATACACATCTATATACACATCAATTACACAATGCACATCTATATACACATCAATTACACAATGCACATCTATATACACATCAATTACACGATACACATCTATATACACATCAATTACACAATGCACATCTATATACACATCAATTACACGATACACATCTATATACACATCAATTACCAAATACACATTTATATACACACCAATTACACAATGCACATCTATATACACATCAATTACACAATGCACATCTATATACACACCAATTACACAATGCACATCTATATACACATCAATTACACGATACACGTCTACATTCATATCAATTACACGATACACGAAAAGCAAACCCAAAACCCAAAAGGTAAGACATAATCATATGAAACATACACATTGGTCAGTAAGTGAGCCCACATTCATCCACGACTGCATATTTTTGTAACAGATTTTCATTTCAGATTATAGGTGTGGTGATAATGTTGTAATTGGCATAATGTTTTTCCAGTAAGACTCTTCTCTGCTTTAGGCTCATAAATGAAAGAATGTTACATATTTGATGTCTCATATTATGAAATGATATTAATAATGATGCATGTGTGACTGTGGGCATTAGAATGGATCCTGTTGATGGACTGTAACTGTACTGCTAACCCTACATATAACTCCCTCTAACAATCACCAACAGAGGGAGAGAGAGCGCTACCTTCCATCCCAAAGTCCACCCCGAAGTAAGTACATGTCTCTCTCTCTCCTCTATATCTCTCTCTCCTATCTCTTCTCTCTCTATCCTCTATCTCTCTCTCCTCTATATCTCTCTCTCCTATCTCTTCTCTCTTTCTCCTATATCTTCTATCTCTGCTCTCTCTATCTATCTCTCCTCTCTCTCTCCTCTCTATCTCTCCTCTCTCTATCTCTCCTCTCTCTATCTCTCCTCTCTCTATCTCTCCTCTCTATCTCTCCTCTCTCTATATCTCCTCTCTATCTATCTCTCCTCTCTCTATCTCTCCTCTCTATCTATCTGTCCTCTCTATCTATCTGTCCTCTCTATCTCTCCTCTCTATCTCTCCTCTCTCTATATCTCCTCTCTATCTCTCCTCTCCTCTCTATCTCTCCTCTCTCTATCTCTCCTCTATATCTCTCCTCTCTATATCTCCTCTCTATCTCTCCTCTCTCTATCTCTCCTCTCTCTATCTCTCCTCTCTCTATCTCTCCTCTCTATCTCTCCTCTCTCTATATCTCCTCTCTATCTATCTCTCCTCTCTCTATCTCTCCTCTCTATCTATCTGTCCTCTCTATCTCTCCTCTCTATCTCTCCTCTCTCTATATCTCCTCTCTATCTCTCCTCTCCTCTCTATCTCTCCTCTCTCTATCTCTCCTCTATATCTCTCCTCTCTATATCTCCTCTCTATCTCTCCTCTCTTCTCTATCTCTCCTCTCTCATCTGGAAAGTTTATTCTAGGCAGCATATCATGTTTCAGTCAGGTGCTCTGAAAACCAACACAAGCCTTGCTCCCCTCCTACTGCTTCTTTTTGGCAGAATCATGAGGAATTTCTCTGACCCTGTTTTGAGTCCCCGCCCCTCTGACCCCCCAACCCTTTAACCATATCCTATTGGAAGTGCTGATGGGCCTACTTATCGGGATCCCCCTGCAGCACCCCTGCCAAACATGCCCTGCCAGTGAATGGAATGGTCCTGGAACTGTCTGTAACAGAGCCCAGTCATAGTGCCACAGTGTGGACAGGCCAGTCTGTCTTTCTGTTCTGTTGTCTGGTGACTGGAGAAACCATCCTTTCACAGGGAAATGTACAGCACTCATTTGTTCAAACCTGTATTCCACAGAGTCTCCAACCATGAGAAGCGTCTGGATGGGGGGGTCCGGACAAGGGTTGCATGTGTCTCAGGTAGGACCTTCTCACTCTCTCTTTTCACGTCTCCTGGGTTTGGGGTCGGAAGAGGTTTGGGGTCGGAAGAGGTTTGGGGTCAGATGAGGTTTGGGGTCAGATGAGGTTTGGGGTCAGATGATGTTTGGGGTCAGAAGAGGTTTGGGGTCAGAAGAGGTTTGGGGTCAGATGAGGTTTGGGGTCAGAAGAGGTTTGGGGTCGGAAGAGGTTTGGGGTCAGAAGAGGTTTGGGGTCAGATGAGGTTAGGTATTGTACTGGGACTGTGAAGCTGTTGATACGTTGTCTTGTTGGTCTTTGCCATGGTAACAAAACAGTTTTCCACACAGAAGCCTTTACTGAAATGAGTATCTGCCATGTTAACTATCCCATAATTGACTGGTTTATTAGTGCATGCAGTGGTGACAGACAGGATGCAGAGATGTCAGTAGAATACATCAGTCAGCTAGATGTCTGACATGTGCTTTGATATGAGCACTCTGATGCTCCGGTGGAGCTGAACACATAGTATGAGTAGAATAGTGAAAGTACATATGGCTCCATCTTCCTACACAATGTTCACCACATCCTAGTGGGCTGTTGAAGCACCATACAAGCTACATTACATTTTATAGTCTTCTGGTCCTATCTGGCAATGCCTAGGTTGAGTCCCAAATGGGACTATTTTTTACCAGGTTCTATAGGGATCTGGTGATGTGGTTTGTTGGTTATCTAGCTGATATATTGGTGTAGTCTGGCCTAGATTTAGGTTCACATTTTTTGGGGGGGGTTTAATTTATTGGTACCTGTAAAACATCACTATGAATCAACCATCAGTCTGTTATCAGACGGCTCTATAAAACATCACTATGAATCAACCATCAATCAGACGGCTCTATAAAACATCACTATGAATCAACCATCAGTCTGTTATCAGACGGCTCTGTAGAACATCACTATGAATCAACCATCAGTCTGTTATCAGACGGCTCTATAAAACATCACTATGAATCAACCATCAGTCTGTTATCAGACGACTCTGTAGAATATCACTATGAATCAACCATCAGTCTGTTATCAGACGGCTCTGTAGAACATCACTATGAATCAACCATCAGTCTGTTATCAGACGACTCTGTAGAATATCACTATGAATCAACCATCAGTCTGTTATCAGACGGCTCTGTAGAACATCACTATGAATCAACCATCAGTCTGTTATCAGACGGCTCTGTAGAACATCACTATGAATCAACCATCAGTCTGTTATCAGACGGCTCTATAAAACATCACTATGAATCAACCATCAGTCTGTTATCAGACGACTCTGTAGAACATCACTATGAATCAACCATCAGTCTGTTATCAGACGGCTCTATAAAACATCACTATGAATCAACCATCAGTCTGTTATCAGACGACTCTGTAGAACATCACTATGAATCAACCATCAGTCTGTTATCAGACGGCTCTGTAGAACATCACTATGAATCAACCATCAATCAGACGGCTCTATAAAACATCACTATGAATCAACCATCAGTCTGTTATCAGACGGCTCTATAAAACATCACTATGAATCAACCATCAATCAGACGACTCTATAAAACATCACTATGAATCAACCATCAGTCTGTTATCAGACGACTCTGTAGAACATCACTATGAATCAACCATCAGGACCAGACAAGACCAATGGCACAAATTACACCCAAGGTTACATTTCACCAGCCAGCCAAGTACTGTCTGGCTCTGGCAATACATCCTCACCCCACAGCACCTCATCTATCAACTTAACACTGTGTCAGTGGGCACAGGCCTGTGTGTGTGTGTGGACGTGTTTAACTATTTAACTAATAGTAAACAAACAAACATTTGAACAACTGGGGGCATATTGTTAGTCTCAACAAGGTCAAAGGCTATTTCTAGGAGGTTTAGGGTTAAGATTAAAATTAGGCTAGGGTACGGATTATTATAATATATATATTTTGAACCTTTATTTAACTAGGCAAGTCAGTTAAGAACAAATTCTTATTTACAATGACGGCCTATCGGGGGAACAGTGGCCTTGTTCAGGGGCAGAACGACAGATTTTTACCTTGTCAGCCAGGGGATTCGATCCAGCAACCTTTTGGTTACTAGTCCAATGCTCTAACCACTAGGCTACCTGCCACCCCAGGGGTTAGGGTTAGGGGTTAGGGAAAATAGGATTTTGAATGGTACTGAATTGTGTGTCCCCACAAGGTTACTGTAGCTGTGCAAGACTGTGTGTGTGTCTGTGTGTGTGTGTCCTCTCCATCCTATCTCTCCAGTTTAAATGTCACAGAGCTCTTCCCCCAGTCTCTGGCCCACATCACAGTAGAATGTTAATGACTACTGGGTGAGTGTCAGATAAAGAGCTGATTGAGAGGGTGGATGGAGCAGGGAGGAGCAGGGTGGAGCACGGGACAGACAGGCTTGTGTGCATATGGTCCCATTGACACAGCACACTCAGAACGAATAGAGGGATGCTTGTGTGAAACTCGAGTCCCCCCATATGATCATGATGGTACTGGGGAGAAGTCTTGTTGTGGCACCCTATTCCCTATATAATGGCACCCTATTCAGGGCACTACTTTGGACCCTGGTTGAAAGTAGTGCACTACATAGGGAATAAGGTTCTGAAGACCCATGCTAGATATGCTCAGGCATCACTGTAGTTGAATGTATTGTCATGTTGTATAACTCTCTTATTCCCTGTCATTACCTTGTCATTATAACACGATAAGGTTGTACACGGTTCAGTTGAGATAGTTCTGATGCAGAATGTTCTGACCTTTATTTCCTTTGTTTTGTCTTTATTTAGTATGGTCAGGGCGTGAGTTGGGTGGGCAGTCTATGTTTTGTCTTTATTTAGTATGGTCAGGGCGTGAGTTGGGTGGGTAGTCTATGTTTTGTCTTTATTTAGTATGGTCAGGGCGTGAGTTGGGGTGGGTAGTCTATGTTTTGTGTTTATTTAGTATGGTCAGGGCGTGAGTTGGGTGGGTAGTCTATGTTTTGTCTTTATTTAGTATGGTCAGGGCGTGAGTTGGGGTGGGTAGTCTATGTTTTGTCTTTTTTTAGTATGGTCAGGGCGTGAGTTGGGGTGGGCAGTCTATGTTTTGTGTTTATTTAGTATGGTCAGGGCGTGAGTTGGGTGGGTAGTCTATGTTTTGTGTTTATTTAGTATGGTCAGGGCGTGAGTTGGGGTGGGTAGTCTATGTTTTGTCTTTATTTAGTATGGTCAGGGCGTGAGTTGGGTGGGTAGTCTATGTTTAGTCTTTATTTAGTATGGTCAGGGCGTGAGTTGGGGTGGGTAGTCTATGTTTTGTCTTTATTTAGTAGGGTCAGGGCGTGAGTTGGGTGGGTAGTCTATGTTTAGTCTTTATTTAGTATGGTCAGGGCGTGAGTTGGGTGGGCAGTCTATGTTTAGTCTTTATTTAGTATGGTCAGGGCGTGAGTTGGGGTGGGTAGTCTATGTTTTGTCTTTATTTAGTATGGTCAGGGCGTGAGTTGGGTGGGTAGTCTATGTTTTGTGTTTATTTAGTATGGTCAGGGTGTGAGTTGGGTAGGCAGTCTATGTTTTGTGTTTATTTAGTATGGTCAGGGTGTGAGTTGGGTGGGCAGTCTATGTTTAGTCTTTATTTAGTATGGTCAGGGCGTGAGTTGGGTGGGCAGTCTATGTTTTGTGTTTATTTAGTATGGTCAGGGCGTGAGTTGGGTGGGTAGTCTATGTTTTGTGTTTATTTAGTATGGTCAGGGTGTGAGTTGGGTGGGTAGTCTATGTTTTGTCTTTATTTAGTATGGTCAGGCCGTGAGTTGGGGTGGGCAGTCTATGTTTTGTGTTTATTTAGTATAGTCAGGGCGTGAGTTGGGTGGGCAGTCTATGTTTTGTGTTTATTTAGTATGGTCAGGGCGTGAGTTGGGGTGGGCAGTCTATGTTTTGTGTTTATTTAGTATGGTCAGGGCGTGAGTTGGGTGGGTAGTCTATGTTTTGTGTTTATTTAGTATGGTCAGGGCGTGAGTTGGGGTGGGCAGTCTATGTTTTGTATTTATTTAGTATGGTCAGGGCGTGAGTTGGGTGGGCAGTCTATGTTTAGTCTTTCTTTAGTATGGTCAGGGCGTGAGTTGGGTGGGCAGTCTATGTTTAGTCTTTATTTAGTATGGTCAGGGCGTGAGTTGGGTGGGCAGTCTATGTTTAGTCTTTATTTAGTATGGTCAGGGCGTGAGTTGGGTGGGTAGTCTATGTTTAGTCTTTATTTAGTATGGTCAGGGCGTGAGTTGGGTGGGTAGTCTATGTTTTGTCTTTATTTAGTATGGTCAGGGCGTGAGTTGGGTGGGTAGTCTATGTTTAGTCTTTATTTAGTAGGGTCAGGGCGTGAGTTGGGTGGGCAGTCTATGTTTAGTCTTTATTTAGTATGGTCAGGGCGTGAGTTGGGTGGGTAGTCTATGTTTTGTCTTTATTTAGTATGGTCAGGGCGTGAGTTGGGTGGGTAGTCTATGTTTTGTGTTTCAATCAGAGGCAGGTGTTAGTCATTGTCTCTGATTGGGAACCATATTTAGGTAGCCTGTTTTGTGTTGGGGTTTGTGGGTGGTTGTTTTCAGTCTTTGTGTGGCTGCACCAGATAGGACTGTTTAGGTTGTCACGTTTGTTGTTTTGTCATTTGAAGTGTTCAGTTTGGATTATTATTAAATTAAGATGAACACTAACCACGCTGCGCTTTGGTCCTCTTCTTCCACCGACGACAACCGTTACAAGATGAATGTTGGCACCGTGTCTTAGAAGTGTTTGTTTTCCTCTCTTCTCTGAGTGGTCATGGACTTTGTATGATCCTGATAGAATGAAATCTCTCTGCAGACTTTGTCTGATCCTGATAGAATGAAATCTCTCTGCAGACTTTGTATGACCCTGATAGAATGAAATCTCTCTGCAGACTTTGTCTGATCCTGATAGAATGAAATCTCTCTGCAGACTTTGTATGACCCTGATAGAATGAAATCTCTGCAGACTTTGTCTGATCCTGATAGAATGAAATCTCTCTGCAGACTTTGTATGACCCTGATAGAATGAAATCTCTCTGCAGAGGATGAAACCAAATATTTGTGTGTGTGTGTGTGTGTTTGTGTGTGTGTGTGCGTGCGTGCGTGCGTGTGACCTACTTACAGTGAGGTGTCTCTTTGACCTGTGTATGTTACTCACTTGGCAGCCTCTTACCATCAACACCCTTATCAACGTCTGGGGGAATCCCCTGAGAGGTAGTAAGAGGTGGCTGCAACTTGGTTTTGACCTTTAAACTCGTTATTTTGCTGTCAACTTTCTCTAAGAAGGCCAGTAAACATGCCCTAATCTGTGTTTTTTGTCTCTCTCTCTCTCTCTCTGTCTCTCTCTCTGTCTCTCTCTCTCTCTCTGTCTCTCTCTCTGTCTCTCTCTGTCTCTCTCTCTCTCTGTCTCTCTCTATGTCTCTCTCTCTCTCTCTCTCTGTCTCCTCTCCCTCTCTCTCTCTCTCTCTCTCTCTCTCTCAATTCAATTCAATTCAATTCAAGGGCTTTATTGGCATGGGAAACATGTGTTAACATTGCCAAAGCAAGTGAGGTAGACAACATACAAAGTGAATATATAAAGTGAAAAACAACAAAAATTAACAGTAAACATTACACATACAGAGGTTTCAAAACAGTAAAGACATTACAAATGTCATATTATATATATATATATATATATACAGTGTTTTAACAATGTACAAATGGTTAAAGGACACAAGATAAAATAAATAAGCATAAATATGGGTTGTATTTACAATGGTGTGTGTTCTTCACTGGTTGCCCTTTTCTCGTGGCAACAGGTCACAAATCTTGCTGCTGTGATGGAACACTGTGGAATTTCACCCAGTAGATATGGGAGTTTTTCAAAATTGGATTTGTTTTCGAATTCTTTGTGAATCTGTGTAATCTGAGGGAAATATGTCTCTCTAATATGGTCATACATTGGGCAGGAGGTTAGGAAGTGCAGCTCAGTTTCCACCTCATTTTGTGGGCAGTGAGCACATAGCCTGTCTTCTCTTGAGAGCCATGTCTGCCTACGGCGCCCTTTCTCAATAGCAAGGCTATGCTCACTGAGTCTGTACATAGTCAAAGCTTTCCTTAATTTTGGGTCAGTCACAGTGGTCAGGTATTCTGCCGCTGTGTACTCTCTGTTTAGGGCCAAATAGCATTCTAGTTTGCTCTGTTTTTTTGTTAATTCTTTCCAATGTGTTAAGTAATTATCTTTTTGTTTTCTCATGATTTGGTTGGGTCTAATTGTGCTGTTGTCCTGGGGCTCTGTAGGGTGTGTTTGTGTTTGTGAACAGAGCCCCAGGACCAGCTTGCTTAGGGGATTCTTCTCCAGGTTCATCTCTCTGTAGGTGATGGCTTTGTTATGGAAGGTTTGTGAATCGCTTCCTTTTAGGTGGTTGTAGAATTTAACGGCTCTTTTCTGGATTTTGATAATTAGTGGGTATCGGCCTAATTCTGCTCTGCATGCATTATTTGGTGTTCTACGTTGTACACGGAGGATATTTTTGCAGAATTCTGCGTGCAGAGTCTCAATTTGGTGTTTGTCCCATTTTGTGAAGTCTTGGTTGGTGAGCGGACCCCAGACCTCACAACCATAAAGGGCAATGGGCTCTATGACTGATTCAAGTATTTTTAGCCAAATCCTAATTGGTATGTTGAAATTTATGTTGCTTTTGATGGCATAGAATGCCCTTCTTGCCTTGTCTCTCAGATCGTTCACAGCTTTGTGGAAGTTACCTGTGGCGCTGATGTTTAGGCCAAGGTATGTATAGTTTTTTGTGTGCTCTAGGGCAACAGTGTCTAGATGGAATTTGTATTTGTGGTCCTGGTGACTGGACCTTTTTTGGAACACCATTATTTTGGTCTTACTGAGATTTACTGTCAGGGCCCAGGTCTGACAGAATCTGTGCATAAGATCTAGGTGCTGCTGTCGGCCCTCCTTGGTTGGTGACAGAAGCACCAGATCATCGGCAAACAGCAGACATTTGACTTCGGATTCTAGCAGGGGGAGGCCGGGTGTTGCAGACTTTTCTAGTGCCCGCGCCAATTCGTTGATATATATGTTGAAGAGGGTGGGGCTTAAGCTGCATCCCTGTCTAACCCCACGACCCTGTGTGAAGAAATGTGTGTGTTTTTTGCCAATTTTAACCGCACACTTGTTGTTTGTGTACATGGATTTTATAATGTCGTATGTTTTACCCCCAACACCACTTTCCATCAGTTTGTATAGCAGACCCTCATGCCAGATTGAGTCGAAGGCTTTTTTGAAATCAACAAAGCATGAGAAGACTTTGCCTTTGTTTTGGTTTGTTTGGTTGTCAATTAGGGTGTGCAGGGTGAATACATGGTCTGTTGTACGGTAATTTGGTAAAAAGCCAATTTGACATTTGCTCAGTACATTGTTTTCATTGAGGAAATGTACGAGTCTGCTGTTAATAATAATGCAGAGGATTTTCCCAAGGTTACTGTTGACACATATTCCACGGTAGTTATTGGGGTCAAATTTGTCTCCACTTTTGTGGATTGGGGTGATCAGTCCTTGGTTCCAAATATTGGGGAAGATGCCAGAGCTAAGTATGATGTTAAAGAGTTTTAGTATAGCCAATTGGAATTTGTTGTCTGTATATTTGATCATTTCATTGAGGATACCATCAACACCACAGGCCTTTTTGGGTTGGAGGGTTTTTATTTTGTCCTGTAACTCATTCAATGTAATTGGAGAATCCAGTGGGTTCTGGTAGTCTTTAATAGTTGATTCTAAGATCTGTATTTGATCATGTATATGTTTTTCTCTCTCTCTCTCTCTCTCTCTCTCTCCTCTCTGTGTCTCTCTCTCTCCTCTCTGTGTCTCTCTCTCTCTCTCTCTCTCTCTCTCTCTCTCTGTGTCTCTCTCTCTCTCTCTCTCTCTCTGCCTCTCTGTCTCTCTCTGTCTCTCTCTCTCTCTCTCTGCTTCTCTCTCTCTCTCTCTCTCTCTCTCTCTCTCTCTCTCTCTCTCTCTCTCTACCTACCTACCTACCTACCTACCTACCTACCTACCTACCTACCTACCTACCTACCTACCTACCTACCTACCTACCTACCTACCTACCTACCTACCTACCTACCTACCTACCTACCTACCTACCTACCTACCTACCTACCTACCTACCTACCTACCTACCTACCTACCTACCTACCTACCTACCTACCTACCTACCTACCTACCTACCTACCTACGTGGATTTGCAGGGGATTTAAGTGGGGACGGTAAAGTTCAACCTCTTATCAACTTTCTTTTCCTCAGTTCCTTATGTGTTTTTAAACACAGGGCTTCTACAATGATCTGTGGTGTCCTCGTTATGGATAGAATGGGTCATACTATTCTGTCACTCTGTCTGTCCATTTGGGTACGTTCTACACTTTTCAGAGTGCTCTGATTTTCCTACGTTTTCTAGTCATTTTCGAGTAACCCTTATCTCGACTCTTTTTTTCCTTCATTAATAATGACACACTATCATAGCATTTCACAGCTTTTTAACAGTAGTCCTGAATCAAATCAAATCATTTGACTTATGAGCTTTTCTTCTTTATCTCAGGCTGCACAAAGCAGGGCTGTCTCAACATTCCTCTGTGTGTTATATTTTCCTGGAAACTTCTGCTTCTTCCTTAAAATCACAGCAGTCAGGATAGACAGGCTCACCCAATGACTCTGGAGTTACCCGTGACTCAATCTGTTTTTCCTGAAGACGTTTCTCTGGGGGGGGAAACTCCTCCTCGTCCCTCCTCCCCTCACTCAAATACCACTGCTGCTATTGGAGCACAGCTCAGACCTGAGGAACATGGTGGGAGAACGCAGAGGGAGGCACATCACAGAGCTGGGCTGTTTGTCATATGTGTGGAGGGGGGGGGGTTGTTGTTAAGGGTTAACAACTTTGAAATGGTGGGTTTTTGGTAAAGGTACTTTATTGTACTAAAGGTAAGTTAAGTACAAGTCTAGACGTAGTTAGATTAACGCCTAGCCTAACTCATGTCTGTCATGTTGGGCTATCCTGCTTAGAGTCAGAATGCTACTGTTCTTTATCCTCACCTCTCTCTATCTCTCCCTCTCTCACTGTGTGTCGCTCTCTTTTTTCCCCAGAGACAGACGACTATGCGGAGATCATAGATGATGAGGATACCTACACCATGCCCTCCAGTGAGTACCGTAGCATCTGTCACATAGGGAGTAAGTAAGGGATCATGTGCTGAGGAGGATGAGGGAGGCAGTGACAGACAGCGGTGCTGGGTTTTAGAGTGTCTCAGTGGTGAGCTGCAGACCAGATGTTCTCTCCAGACCCCGTGGGCCTTTGATCGTGGCCTCTAGTGTACAGCTTTAACCCAGTTTGGAGAAGTGTGCCCCACTTTCTGATTGGCTGTTCCCACATTCTGCCTTCCTGGGGTAATTGAGACTGGAGTTCTCTGAAAGCACCAAAGCTACAGAGGTCAAGTTGGTGTTAGGCATCTTTCAGTTCTTCATTTTTTATTTTCAGAGTTCATATTTTTGCTACCACATTTGTAGCAGTTTTATTTAGATTGTTCTTCTCTTAACTAGTTTTCAAGAGGCAATAATGTTTCTCAATTATTTTATGTTCATCTTTAATGTAACTATTACTGTTGATAGAGAGTAGTTCACAAACAGCTAGAATCATATTTACACGGGGAATCCCCAACACAGAGTGCATGAGGTGGATCTGTCGATCACTATTAGTAGAATGAGTTGGCTTTGACTGTGTCTTCTGCTGCTCAAACAGTTTCCTCTCAACATTTCATTTTTCATGACGTATCTGTCCTTTGTCCTTCACTCTTAGGGAAAAAGGTGTTACAGTTGAAGTGGGAAGTTTACATACACTTAGGTTGGAGTCATTAAAACTAGTTTACATACACTTAGGTTGGAGTCATTAAAACTAGTTTACATACACTTAGGTTGGAGTCATTAAAACTAGTTTACATACACTTAGGTTGGAGTCATTAAAACTAGTTTACATACACTTAGGTTGGAGTCATTAAACCTAGTTCACAAACACTTAGGTTGGAGTCATTAAACCTAGTTTACATACACTTAGGTTGGAGTCATTAAAACTAGTTTACATACACTTAGGTTGGAGTCATTAAAACTAGTTTACATACACTTAGGTTGGAGTCATTAAAACTAGTTTACATACACTTAGGTTGGAGTCATTAAAACTAGTTTACATACACTTAGGTTGGAGTCATTAAAACTAGTTTACATACACTTAGGTTGGAGTCATTAAACCTAGTTTACATACACTTAGGTTGGAGTCATTAAAACTAGTTTACATACACTTAGGTTGGAGTCATTAAACCTAGTTTACATACACTTAGGTTGGAGTCATTAAACCTAGTTCACATACACTTAGGTTGGAGTCATTAAACCTAGTTTACATACACTTAGGTTGGAGTCATTAAAACTAGTCTACATACACTTAGGTTGGAGTCATTAAAACTAGTTTACATACACTTAGGTTGGAGTCATTAAAACTAGTTTACATACACTTAGGTTGGAGTCATTAAAACTAGTTTACATACACTTAGGTTGGAGTCATTAAAACTAGTTTACATACACTTAGGTTGGAGTCATTAAAACTCGTTTACATACACTTAGGTTGGAGTCATTAAACCTAGTTTACATACACTTAGGTTGGAGTCATTAAAACTAGTTTACATACACTTAGGTTGGAGTCAATTAAACTTGTTTACATACACTTAGGTTGGAGTCATTAAAACTAGTTTACATACACTTAGGTTGGAGTCATTAAACCTAGTTTACATACACTTAGGTTGGAGTCAATAAAACTTGTTTATATACACTTAGGTTGGAGTCATTAAAACTAGTTTACATACACTTAGGTTGGAGTCATTAAAACTTGTTTACATACACTTAGGTTGGAGTCATTAAAATTAGTTTACAAACACTTAGGTTGGAGTCATTAAACCTAGTTTACATACACTTAGGTTGGAGTCATTAAAACTAGTTTACATACACTTAGGTTGGAGTCATTAAAACTAGTTTACATACACTTAGGTTGGAGTCATTAAAACTTGTTTACATACACTTAGGTTGGAGTCATTAAAATTAGTTTACAAACACTTAGGTTGGAGTCATTAAACCTAGTTTACATACACTTAGGTTGGAGTCATTAAACCTAGTTTACATACACTTTTGTTGGAGTCATTAAAACTAGTTTTTCAACCACTCCACAAATGTCTTGTTAACGAACTATAGTTTTGTCAAGTCGGTTAGGACATCTACATTGTACAAGTCATTTTTCCAACAATTGTTTACAGACAGATTATTTCACTTATAGTTCAATGTCTCACAATTCCAGTGGGTCAGAGGATTACATACACTAAATTGACTGTGCCTTTAAACAGCTTGAAAAATTCCAGACAATTAAGTTCTGGCTTTTGAAGCTTCTGATAGGCTAATTGACGTAATTTGTGTCAAGTGGAGGTGTACCTGTGGATGTATTTCAAGGTCTACCTTCAAACTCAGTGCCTCTTTGCTTGACATCATGGGGAAAATCACTATTAGTAGAATGAGTTTCAAAAGAAATCAGCCAAGACCTCAGAAAAACAATTGTAGACATCCACAAGTCTGATTCATCATTGGGAGTAATTTCCAAATGCCTGAAGGTACCACATTCATCTGTACAAACAATAGTACACAAGTATAAACACCATGGGACCACATACAGCTCAGGAAGGGGATGCGTTCTGTCTCCTAGAGATGAACGTACTTAGGTGCGAAAAGTGCTAATCAATCCCAGAACAATAGTAAAGGACCTTGTGAAGATGCTGGAGGAAACAGATACAAAAGTATCTATATCCACAGTTAAACGAGTCCTTTATCGACATAACCTGAAAGGCCGCTCAGCAAGGAAGAAGCCACTGCTCCAAAACCTCCATAAAAAAAGCCAGACTACGGTTTGCAACTGCACATGTGGACAAAGATCGTACTTTTTGGAGAAATGTCCTCTGGTCTGATGAAACAAAAATAGAACTGTTTGGCCATAATGACCATCGTTATGTTTGGAGTAAACAGGGGGAGGCTTGCAAGCTGAAGAACACCATCCCAACCGTGAAGCACGGGGGTGGCAGCATCATGTTGTAGGGATGTCTTTGCTGCAGGAGGGACTGGTGCACTTCACAAAATAGATGGCATCATGAGGAGGGAACATAAAGTGTTTATATTGAAGCAACATCTCAAGACATCAGTCAGGAAGTTAAAGCTTGGCCGCAAATGGGTCTTCCAAATGGACAATGACCCGAAGCATACTTCCAAAGTTGTGACAAAATGGCTTAAGGACAACAAAGTCAAGGTATTGGAGTGGCTATCACAAAGCCCTGACCACAATCCTATAGAACATTTGTGGGCATAATTGAAAAAGCGTGTGCAAGCAAGTATCCCTACAAACCCTACTCAGTTACACCAGCTCTGTCAGGAGGAATGGGCCAACATTCACCCAACTTATTGTGGGAAGCTTGTGGAAGGCTACCCAAAACGTTTGACCCAAGTTAAACAATTTAAAGCCAATGCTACCAAATACTAATTGAGTTTATGTAAACTTCTGAACCACTGTGAATGTGATTAAATAAATAAAAGCTGAAATAAATCATTCTCTCTACTATTATTCTGACATTTCACATTCTTAAATGTGATGATCCTAACTGACCTAAGACGGAATTTTAACTCTGATTAAATGTCATGAATTTTTACAAACTGAGTTTAAATGTGTTTGGCTAAGGTGTATGTAAACTTCCCACTTCGACTGTATGTAGAACCTAAAATGGTTCTTCGGCTTTCCCCGTAGGAAAACCATAGGAAAACCCTTTGAATAACCCTAGGTTCTACCTGGAACCCCAAAAAGTGTTCTGCCTGGAACCAAAAAGGGTTCTCCTATGGGGACAGCTGAAGAACCCTTTTGGAAATCTTTTTTCTAAGATTGTCCTCCACACGACTCCATAGTTTACTTTATATCATAACAGTGGAGAAGTATTTAACATAGCCTGAAACGCTAGCCGTTTATATTATGTGTACACATGCACACGCACACACACAGCCAGCCAGCCAGCCAGCCAGCCTGCCAGCAGAGGCTGCTGACAAATGGCAGTGTAGTCCAAGGGTATTAATCTCCCTGCAGTTCGTTTGCACTGACTGTCTTCTACATGCAACAAATGTCACTCCCCTTTGCCAGAAAAGCACTCTTACTTAGTCATGTGTTTCTCCAAACCAGGGACAAGGGAAGAGGGAGGGACCTTTCGTACAGTTTAAACCATTTTAAAAGTTATGTTCCTCCAATGTTGATGTACCCTCTAAAAGATTTCTCCTCACATGAACTGCCCTGCAGAATACTATGGACTAGAGGAAGGTAATGGTGTGCGTCTCAGCCCTGTACTTGAGGATTGCCTTTTGGTTGTATTGTGGTTGTCAGACCAGGGTCAAACATATATGTTAAATACTTTCAAATACTTGAGCTACACTTGATTTAGTGTTCAATTGAACCAATGGAGTGGTCGCACAAGGCCAATCTATATCCATGCTACATCAGGTATCTGGAGGTATTTACCATTTGACCCAGGTCTACCTCTGGTTTGACTTGTGTGATTGTGTTTCTGTCATTTTCTTTCATTTTGCCAAAATAGCTGTACATGTAGTGTTTTGATTGATGTATTGAGTGTTGGTGAATAGACACTGTCCAGCCCAGAGAAAGATGAATATTGCAGCCAGGCTGTCCTATTGACCCGTTATGGATGGAAGGGACCACAGCCACTAGTCAGACACAGTACTGCTGCAGCAGGGCCACTCACTGGCCCTCCAGAATATGTGCAAAGTTAAGAAGTACACAAAGATCATTTGACACCATCATACTGTTTACCAATGTTTTACATTTCAAGGGTAAAATGTGATTATGGCTTGGCATGTCTGGTGAAACTTTATGCATGGTGATTTCATATTCACAATATGATTGTATTTATTCAACAAATCAGCCATTGCATGCAAATCCATGGATAGCCTTGGCAGTCCTGATTTGAATGGAATTGCATGATTGCATGCTGTACTGTGATCTTCAGTGATCAGCTAAAACCAGATTGATTTCACAATCAATCGGACGTACATACCACCCGTTGATATGAAGTCAGTGTGACTAATGCTGTGTTGTATCCAGCCAGGGACTATGAGATCATAAAGTCAGTGTGACTAATGCTGTGTTGTATCCAGCCAGGGACTATGAGATCATAAAGTCAGTGTGACTAATGCTGTGTTGTATCCAGCCAGGGACTATGATATTATAAAGTCAGTGTGTCTAATGCTGTGTTGTACCCAGCCAGGGACTATGAGATTATACAGTCAGTGTGTCTAATGCTGTGTTGTACCCAGCCAGGGACTATGAGATTATACAGTCAGTGTGTCTAATGCTGTGTTGTATCCAGCCAGGGACTATGAGATTATAAAGTCAGTGTGACTAATGCTGTGTTGTACCCAGCCAGGGACTATGAGATTATACAGTCAGTGTGTATAATGCTGTGTGTTGTACCCAGCCAGGGACTATGAGATTATACAGTCAGTGTGTCTAATGCTGTGTTGTATCCAGCCAGGGACTATGAGATTATAAAGTCAGTGTGTCTAATGCTGTGTTGTACCCAGCCAGGGACTATGATATTATAAAGTCAGTGTGTCTAATGCTGTGTTGTACCCAGCCAGGGACTATGAGATTATACAGTCAGTGTGTCTAATGCTGTGTTGTATCCAGCCAGGGACTATGAGATTATAAAGTCAGTGTGACTAATGCTGTGTTGTACCCAGCCAGGGACTATGAGATTATACAGTCAGTGTGTATAATGCTGTGTGTTGTACCCAGCCAGGGACTATGAGATTATACAGTCAGTGTGTCTAATGCTGTGTTGTATCCAGCCAGGGACTATGAGATTATAAAGTCAGTGTGACTAATGCTGTGTTGTACCCAGCCAGGGACTGTGAGATTATACAGTCAGTGTGTCTAATGCTGTGTTGTATCCAGCCAGGGACTATGATATTATAAAGTCAGTGTGTCTAATGCTGTGTTGTATCCAGCCAGGGACTATGAGATTATAAAGTCAGTGTGTCTAATGCTGTGTTGTACCCAGCCAGGGACTATGAGATTATACAGTCAGTGTGTATAATGCTGTGTGTTGTACCCAGCCAGGGACTATGAGATTATAAAGTCAGTGTGTCTAATGCTGTGTTGTACCCAGCCAGGGACTATGAGTTTATAAAGTCAGTGTGTCTAATGCTGTGTTGTATCCAGCCAGGGACTATGAGATTATAAAGTCAGTGTGTCTAATGCTGTGTTGTATCCAGCCAGGGACTATGAGATTATAAAGTCAGTGTGTCTAATGCTGTGTTGTACCCAGCCAGGGACTATGAGATTATAAAGTCAGTGTGTCTAATGCTGTGTTGTATCCAGCCAGGGACTATGAGATTATAAAGTCAGTGTGTCTAATGCTGTGTGTTGTATCCAGCCAGGGTCTATGAGATCATAAAGTCAGTGTGTCTAATACTGTGTGTTGTATCCAGCCAGGGACTATGAGATTATAAAATCAGTGTGTCTAATGCTGTGTTGTATCCAGCCAGGGACTATGAGATTATAAAGTCAGTGTGTCTAATGCTGTGTGTTGTATCCAGCCAGGGACTATGAGATTATAAAGTCAGTGTGTCTAATGCTGTGTTGTACCCAGCCAGGGACTATGAGATTATACAGTCAGTGTGTCTAATGCTGTGTTGTACCCAGCCAGGGACTATGAGATTATACAGTCAGTGTGTCTAATGCTGTGTTGTACCCAGCCAGGGACTATGAGATTATACAGTCAGTGTGTCTAATGCTGTGTTGTACCCAGCCAGGGACTATGAGATTATACAGTCAGTGTGACTAATGCTGTGTGTTGTACCCAGCCAGGGACTATGAGATTATACAGTCAGTGTGTCTAATGCTGTGTTGTACCCAGCCAGGGACTATGAGATTATACAGTCAGTGTGTCTAATGCTGTGTTGTACCCAGCCAGGGACTATGAGATTATACAGTCAGTGTGACTAATGCTGTGTGTTGTACCCAGCCAGGGACTATGAGATTATAAAGTCATTGTGACTAATGCTGTGTGTTGTATCCAGCCAGGGACTATGAGATTATAAAGTCAGTGTGTCTAATGCTGTGTGTTGTATCCAGCCAGGGACTATGAGATTATAAAGTCAGTGTGTCTAATGCTGTGTGTTGTATCCAGCCAGGGACTATGAGATTATAAAGTCAGTGTGTCTAATGCTGTGTGTTGTATCCAGCCAGGGACTATGAGATTATAAAGTCAGTGTGTCTAATGCTGTGTGTTGTACCCAGCCAGGGACTATGAGATTCTACAGTCAGTGTGTATAATGCTGTGTGTTGTACCCAGCCAGGGACTATGAGATCATAAAGTCAGTGTGTCTAATGCTGTGTTGTACCCAGCCAGGGACTATGAGATTATACAGTCAGTGTGTCTAATGCTGTGTTGTACCCAGCCAGGGACTATGAGATTATAAAGTCAGTGTGACTAATGCTGTGTGTTGTATCCAGCCAGGGACTATGAGATTATAAAGTCATTGTGACTAATGCTGTGTGTTGTATCCAGCCAGGGACTATGAGATGATAAAGTCAGTGTGTCTAATGCTGTGTGTTGTATGTATCCAGCCAGGGACTATGAGATTATACAGTCAGTGTGTCTAATGCTGTGTTGTATCCAGCCAGGGACTATGAGATTATACAGTCATTGTGACTAATGCTGTGTGTTGTATCCAGCCAGGGACTATGAGATTATAAAGTCAGTGTGTCTAATGCTGTGTGTTGTATCCAGCCAGGTACTATGAGATCATAAAGTCAGTGTGTCTAATGCTGTGTGTTGTATCCAGCCAGGGACTATGAGATTATAAAGTCAGTGTGTCTAATGCTGTGTGTTGTATCCAGCCAGGGACTATGAGATTATACAGTCAGTGTGTCTAATGCTGTGTTGTATCCAGCCAGGGACTATGAGATTATACAGTCATTGTGACTAATGCTGTGTGTTGTATCCAGCCAGGGACTATGAGATCATAAAATCAGTGTGTCTAATGCTGTGTTGTATCCAGCCAGGGACTATGAGATCATAAAGTCAGTGTGACTAATGCTGTGTTGTATCCAGCCAGGGACTATGATATTATAAAGTCAGTGTGTCTAATGCTGTGTTGTACCCAGCCAGGGACTATGAGATTATACAGTCAGTGTGTCTAATGCTGTGTTGTACCCAGCCAGGGACTATGAGATTATACAGTCAGTGTGTCTAATGCTGTGTTGTATCCAGCCAGGGACTATGAGATTATAAAGTCAGTGTGACTAATGCTGTGTTGTACCCAGCCAGGGACTATGAGATTATACAGTCAGTGTGTATAATGCTGTGTGTTGTACCCAGCCAGGGACTATGAGATTATACAGTCAGTGTGTCTAATGCTGTGTTGTATCCAGCCAGGGACTATGAGATTATAAAGTCAGTGTGTCTAATGCTGTGTTGTACCCAGCCAGGGACTATGATATTATAAAGTCAGTGTGTCTAATGCTGTGTTGTACCCAGCCAGGGACTATGAGATTATACAGTCAGTGTGTCTAATGCTGTGTTGTATCCAGCCAGGGACTATGAGATTATAAAGTCAGTGTGACTAATGCTGTGTTGTACCCAGCCAGGGACTATGAGATTATACAGTCAGTGTGTATAATGCTGTGTGTTGTACCCAGCCAGGGACTATGAGATTATACAGTCAGTGTGTCTAATGCTGTGTTGTATCCAGCCAGGGACTATGAGATTATAAAGTCAGTGTGACTAATGCTGTGTTGTACCCAGCCAGGGACTGTGAGATTATACAGTCAGTGTGTATAATGCTGTGTGTTGTACCCAGCCAGGGACTATGAGATTATACAGTCAGTGTGACTAATGCTGTGTGTTGTATCCAGCCAGGGACTATGAGATTATAAAGTCAGTGTGACTAATGCTGTGTTGTACCCAGCCAGGGACTATGAGATTATACAGTCAGTGTGTCTAATGCTGTGTTGTATCCAGCCAGGGACTATGATATTATAAAGTCAGTGTGTCTAATGCTGTGTTGTATCCAGCCAGGGACTATGAGATTATAAAGTCAGTGTGTCTAATGCTGTGTTGTACCCAGCCAGGGACTATGAGATTATACAGTCAGTGTGTATAATGCTGTGTGTTGTACCCAGCCAGGGACTATGAGATTATAAAGTCAGTGTGTCTAATGCTGTGTTGTACCCAGCCAGGGACTATGAGTTTATAAAGTCAGTGTGTCTAATGCTGTGTTGTATCCAGCCAGGGACTATGAGATTATAAAGTCAGTGTGTCTAATGCTGTGTTGTATCCAGCCAGGGACTATGAGATTATAAAGTCAGTGTGTCTAATGCTGTGTTGTACCCAGCCAGGGACTATGAGATTATACAGTCAGTGTGTCTAATGCTGTGTTGTATCCAGCCAGGGACTATGAGATTACAAAGTCAGTGTGTCTAATGCTGTGTTGTACCCAGCCAGGGACTATGAGATTATACAGTCAGTGTGTCTAATGCTGTGTTGTATCCAGCCAGGGACTATGAGATTACAAAGTCAGTGTGTCTAATGCTGTGTTGTATCCAGCCAGGGACTATGAGATTATAAAGTCAGTGTGTCTAATGCTGTGTTGTATCCAGCCAGGGACTATGAGATTATAAAGTCAGTGTGTCTAATGCTGTGTGTTGTATCCAGCCAGGGTCTATGAGATCATAAAGTCAGTGTGTCTAATACTGTGTGTTGTATCCAGCCAGGGACTATGAGATTATAAAATCAGTGTGTCTAATGCTGTGTTGTATCCAGCCAGGGACTATGAGATTATAAAGTCAGTGTGTCTAATGCTGTGTGTTGTATCCAGCCAGGGACTATGAGATTATAAAGTCAGTGTGTCTAATGCTGTGTTGTACCCAGCCAGGGACTATGAGATTATACAGTCAGTGTGTCTAATGCTGTGTTGTACCCAGCCAGGGACTATGAGATTATACAGTCAGTGTGTCTAATGCTGTGTTGTACCCAGCCAGGGACTATGAGATTATACAGTCAGTGTGTCTAATGCTGTGTTGTACCCAGCCAGGGACTATGAGATTATACAGTCAGTGTGACTAATGCTGTGTGTTGTACCCAGCCAGGGACTATGAGATTATACAGTCAGTGTGTCTAATGCTGTGTTGTACCCAGCTAGGGACTATGAGATTATACAGTCAGTGTGTCTAATGCTGTGTTGTACCCAGCCAGGGACTATGAGATTTGTTACGGTGCGTGAATGAGGACCCAAAAGCGAATCAACTTAAACAGAGCTTCTTTAATTACCAAACATAGGTAGGCTCAGATGGACCGGCAGATTCCGACAGGACAGGACAAGGTTACAGCAAACATGACGACAGTCTGGTTCAGGCATGAATGACACAAACAAACAAGAATCCGACAAGGACAGGAACAGAAACAGAGAGAGATATAGGGACCTAATCAGAGGGAAAAAAGGGAACAGGTGGGGAACGGGGTGAATGGGTAGTTAGAGGAGACAAGGGACAGCTGGGGGAAAGCGGGGGAGAAAAGGTAACCTAACACGACCAGCAGAGGGAGACAGGGTGAAGGGAAAGGACAGAGACAAGACAACATGACAGTACATGACAGTACCCCCCCACTCACCGAGCGCCTCCTGGCGCACTCGAGGAGGAAACCTGGCGGCAACGGAGGAAATCATCAATCAGCGCACGGTCCAGCACGTCCCGAGAGGGAACCCAACTCCTCTCCTCAGGACCGTACCCCTCCCAGTCAACTAGGTACTGATGACCACGGCCCCGAGGACGCATGTCCAAGATTTTACGGACCCTGTAGATAGGTGCGCCCTCGACAAGGATGGGGGGGGGGGGGAGACGAGCGGGGGCGCGAAGAACGGGCTTAACACAGGAGACATGGAAGACCGGGTGGACGCGACGAAGATATCGCGGAAGAAGAAGTCGCACTGCGACAGGATTAATGACCTGAGAGATACGGAATGGACCAATGAACCGCGGGGTCAACTTGCGAGAAGCCGTCTTAAGGGGAAGGTTCTGAGTGGAGAGCCAAACTCTCTGACCGCGACAATATCTAGGGCTCTTAGTTCTACGCTTATTAGCAGCTCTCACAGTCTGCTCCCTATAACGGCAAAGTGCAGACCTGACCCTCTTCCAGGTGCGCTCGCAACGTTGGACAAAAGCCTGAGCGGAGGGGACGCTGGACTCGGCGAACTGAGATGAGAACAACGGAGGCTGGTACCCGAGGCTACTCTGAAAAGGAGATAGCCCGGTCGCAGACGAAGGAAGCGAGTTGTGGGCGTATTCTGCCCAGGGGAGCTGTTCTGACCAAGACGCAGGGTTGCGAAAAGAAAGACTGCGTAAGATGCGACCAATAGTCTGATTGGCCCGTTCTGCTTGACCGTTAGACTGGGGGTGAAAGCCGGAAGAGAGACTGACGGAAGCCCCAATCAAACGGCAAAACTCCCTCCAAAATTGAGACGTGAATTGCGGACCTCTGTCCGAAACGACGTCTGACGGAAGGCCATGAATTCTGAAAACATTCTCGATGATGATTTGTGCCGTCTCTTTAGCAGAAGGAAGCTTAGCAAGGGGAATGAAATGAGCCGCCTTAGAGAACCTATCGACAACCGTAAGAATAACAGTCTTCCCCGCTGACGAAGGCAGTCCGGTGACAAAATCTAAGGCGATGTGAGACCACGGTCGAGAGGGAATAGGAAGCGGCCTGAGACGGCCGGCAGGAGGAGAGTTACCGGACTTAGTCTGCGCGCAGACCGAACAAGCAGCCACGAAACGACGCGTGTCATGCTCCCGGGTGGGCCACCAGAAACGCTGGCGAATGGAAGCAAGCGTACCCCGAACGCCAGGGTGGCCGGCTAACTTGGCAGAGTGAGCCCACTGAAGAACGGCCAGACGAGTAGGAACGGGAACGAAAAGAAGGTTCCTAGGACAAGCGCGCGGCGACGGAGTTTGAGTGAGTGCTTGCTTTACCTGCCTCTCAATTCCCCAGACAGTCAACCCGACAACACGCCCCTCAGGGAGAATCCCCTCGGGGTCAGTGGAGGCTACTGAAGAACTGAAGAGACGAGACAAAGCATCAGGCTTGGTGTTCTTAGAGCCCGGACGATAAGAAATCACGAACTCGAAACGAGCGAAAAACAGCGCCCAACGCGCCTGACGCGCATTAAGTCGTTTGGCAGAACGGATGTACTCAAGGTTCCTATGGTCAGTCCAAACGACAAAAGGAACGGTCGCCCCCTCCAACCACTGTCGCCATTCGCCTAGGGCTAACCGGATGGCGAGCAGTTCGCGGTTACCCACATCATAGTTACGTTCCGACGGCGACAGGCGATGAGAAAAATACGCGCATGGGTGGACCTTGTCGTCAGAGAGGGAGCGCTGAGAAAGGATGGCTCCCACTCCCACCTCTGACGCGTCAACCTCGACAACGAACTGTCTAGAGACGTCAGGTGTAACAAGGATAGGAGCGGATGTAAAACGATTCTTGAGGAGATCAAAAGCTCCCTGGGCGGAAACGGACCACTTAAAGCACGTCTTGACAGAAGTAAGGGCTGTGAGAGGAGCTGCCACCTGACCGAAATTACGGATGAAACGACGATAGAAGTTCGCGAAGCCGAGAAAGCGCTGCAGCTCGACGCGTGACTTAGGGACGGGCCAATCAATGACAGCTTGGACCTTAGCGGGATCCATCTTAATGCCTTCAGCGGAAATAACAGAACCGAGAAATGTGACGGAGGAGGCATGAAAAGTGCACTTCTCAGCCTTCACAAAAAGACAATTCTCTAAAAGGCGCTGGAGGACACGTCGAACGTGCTGAACATGAATCTGGAGTGACGGTGAAAAAATCAGGATATCGTCAAGGTAAACGAAAACAAAGATGTTCAGCATGTCTCTCAGGACATCATTGACTAATGCCTGAAAGACAGCTGGAGCGTTAGCGAGGCCGAAAGGAAGAACCCGGTATTCAAAGTGCCCTAACGGAGTGTTAAACGCCGTCTTCCACTCGTCCCCCTCCCTGATGCGCACGAGATGGTAAGCGTTACGAAGGTCCAACTTAGTGAAAAACCTGGCTCCCTGCAGGATCTCGAAGGCTGAAGACATAAGAGGAAGCGGATAACGATTCTTCACTGTTATGTCATTCAGCCCTCGATAATCTATGCAGGGGCGCAGAGACCCGTCCTTCTTCTTGACAAAAAAAAACCCCGCTCCGGCGGGAGAGGAGGAGGGGACTATGGTACCGGCGTCAAGAGCTACAGACAAATAATCTTCGAGAGCCTTACGTTCGGGAGCCGACAGAGAGTATAGTCTACCCCGGGGGGGGGTGGTTCCCGGAAGGAGATCAATACTACAATCATACGACCGGTGTGGAGGAAGAGAGGTGGCCCTGGACCGACTGAACACCGTGCGCAGATCGTGATATTCCTCCGGCACCCCTGTCAAATCACCAGGCTCCTCCTGTGAAGAAGAGACAGAGGAAACAGGAGGGATAGCAGACATTAAACATTTCACATGACAAGAGACGTTCCAGGAGAGGATAGAATTACTAGACCAATTAATGGAAGGATTATGACAAACTAGCCAGGGATGGCCCAAAACAACAGGTGTAAAAGGTGAACGAAAAATTAAAAAAGAAATGGTTTCACTATGATTACCAGAAACAGTGAGGGTTAAAGGTAGCGTCTCACGCTGAATCCTGGGGAGAGGACTACCATCCAGGGCGAACAAGGCCGTGGGCTCCTTTAACTGTCTGAGAGGAATGTCATGTTCCCGAGCCCAGGTCTCGTCCATAAAACAGCCCTCCGCCCCAGAGTCTATTAAGGCACTGCAGGAAGCTGACGAACCGGTCCAGCGTAGATGGACCGACAAGGTAGTGCAGGATCTTGAAGGAGAGACAGGAGTAGTAGCGCTCACCAGTAGCCCTCCGCTTACTGACGAGCTCTGGCCTTTTACTGGACATGAAGTGACAAAATGACCAGCGGAACCGCAATAGAGACAGAGGCGGTTGGTGATTCTCCGTTCCCTCTCCTCAGTCGAGATGCGGATACCTCCCAGCTGCATGGGCTCAGCACCCGAGCCGGCAGAGGAAGATGGTAGTGATGCGGAGAGGGAGGCGACGGAGAGCGCGAGCTCCTTTCCACGAGCTCGGTGACGAAGATCAACCCGTCGCTCAATGCGAATAGCGAGTTCAATCAAGGAATCCACGCTGGAAGGAACCTCCCGGGAGAGAATCTCATCCTTTACCTCTGCGCGGAAACCCTCCAGAAGACGAGTGAGCAAGGCCGGCTCGTTCCAGCCACTGGAGACAGCAAGAGTGCGAAACTCAATAGAGTAGTCTGTTATGGATCGATTGCCTTGACATAGGGAAGACAGGGCCCTGGAAGCCTCCTCCCCAAAAACAGATCGATCAAAAACCCGTATCATCTCCTCCTTAAAGTCTTGATACTGGTTAGTACACTCAGCCCTTGCCTCCCAGATTGCCGTGCCCCACTCACGAGCCCGTCCAATAAGGAGAGATATGACGTAGGCGACACGAGCAGTGCTCCTGGAGTAAGTGTTGGGCTGGAGAGAAAACACAATATCACACTGGGTGAGGAACGAGCGGCATTCAGTGGGCTCCCCAGAGTAACACGGCGGGTTATTGATTCTGGGCTCCGGAGATTCGAAAGCCCTGGAAGTGGCCGGTGGATCGAGGCGGAGATGGTGAACCTGTTCTGTGAGGTTGGAGACTTGGGTGGCCAGGGTCTCAACGGCATGTCGAGCAGCAGACAATTCCTGCTTGTGTCTGCCTAGCATCGCTCCCTGGATCTCGACGGCTGAGTGGAGAGGATCCGAAGTCGCTGGGTCCATTCTTGGTCGGATTCTTCTGTTACGGTGCGTGAATGAGGACCCAAAAGCGAATCAACTTAAACAGAGCTTCTTTAATTACCAAACATAGGTAGGCTCAGATGGACCGGCAGATTCCGACAGGACAGGACAAGGTTACAGCAAACATGACGACAGTCTGGTTCAGGCATGAATGACACAAACAAACAAGAATCCGACAAGGACAGGAACAGAAACAGAGAGAGATATAGGGACCTAATCAGAGGGAAAAAAGGGAACAGGTGGGGAACGGGGTGAATGGGTAGTTAGAGGAGACAAGGGACAGCTGGGGGAAAGCGGGGGAGAAAAGGTAACCTAACACGACCAGCAGAGGGAGACAGGGTGAAGGGAAAGGACAGAGACAAGACAACATGACAGTACATGACAAGATTATACAGTCAGTGTGACTAATGCTGTGTGTTGTACCCAGCCAGGGACTATGAGATTATAAAGTCATTGTGACTAATGCTGTGTGTTGTATCCAGCCAGGGACTATGAGATTATAAAGTCAGTGTGTCTAATGCTGTGTGTTGTATCCAGCCAGGGACTATGAGATTATAAAGTCAGTGTGTCTAATGCTGTGTGTTGTATCCAGCCAGGGACTATGAGATTATAAAGTCAGTGTGTCTAATGCTGTGTGTTGTATCCAGCCAGGGACTATGAGATTATAAAGTCAGTGTGTCTAATGCTGTGTGTTGTACCCAGCCAGGGACTATGAGATTCTACAGTCAGTGTGTATAATGCTGTGTGTTGTACCCAGCCAGGGACTATGAGATCATAAAGTCAGTGTGTCTAATGCTGTGTTGTACCCAGCCAGGGACTATGAGATTATACAGTCAGTGTGTCTAATGCTGTGTTGTACCCAGCCAGGGACTATGAGATTATAAAGTCAGTGTGACTAATGCTGTGTGTTGTATCCAGCCAGGGACTATGAGATTATAAAGTCATTGTGACTAATGCTGTGTGTTGTATCCAGCCAGGGACTATGAGATGATAAAGTCAGTGTGTCTAATGCTGTGTGTTGTATGTATCCAGCCAGGGACTATGAGATTATACAGTCAGTGTGTCTAATGCTGTGTTGTATCCAGCCAGGGACTATGAGATTATACAGTCATTGTGACTAATGCTGTGTGTTGTATCCAGCCAGGGACTATGAGATTATAAAGTCAGTGTGTCTAATGCTGTGTGTTGTATCCAGCCAGGTACTATGAGATCATGAAGTCAGTGTGTCTAATGCTGTGTGTTGTATCCAGCCAGGGACTATGAGATTATAAAGTCAGTGTGTCTAATGCTGTGTGTTGTATCCAGCCAGGGACTATGAGATTATACAGTCAGTGTGTCTAATGCTGTGTTGTATCCAGCCAGGGACTATGAGATTATACAGTCATTGTGACTAATGCTGTGTGTTGTATCCAGCCAGGGACTATGAGATCATAAAATCAGTGTGTCTAATGCTGTGTTGTATCCAGCCAGGGACTATGAGATTATAAAGTCAGTGTGTCTAATGCTGTGTGTTGTATCCAGCCAGGGACTATGAGATTATACAGTCAGTGTGTCTAATGCTGTGTTGTATCCAGCCAGGGACTATGAGATTATACAGTCATTGTGACTAATGCTGTGTGTTGTATCCAGCCAGGGACTATGAGATCATAAAATCAGTGTGACTAATGCTGTGTGTTGTATCCAGCCAGGGACTATGAGATTATAAAGTCAGTGTGTCTAATGCTGTGTGTTGTACCCAGCCAGGGACTGTGAGATTATACAGTCAGTGTGTCTAATGCTGTGTGTTGTACCCAGCCAGGGACTATGAGATTCTACAGTCAGTGTGTATAATGCTGTGTGTTGTACCCAGCCAGGGACTATGAGATCATAAAGTCAGTGTGTCTAATGCTGTGTTGTACCCAGCCAGGGACTATGAGATTATACAGTCAGTGTGTCTAATGCTGTGTTGTACCCAGCCAGGGACTATGAGATTATAAAGTCAGTGTGACTAATGCTGTGTGTTGTATCCAGCCAGGGACTATGAGATTATACAGTCATTGTGACTAATGCTGTGTGTTGTATCCAGCTAGGGACTAATAGATTATAAAGTCAGTGTGTCTAATGCTGTGTGTTGTACCCAGCCAGGGACTATGAGATTATAAAGTCATTGTGACTAATGCTGTGTGTTGTATCCAGCTAGGGACTAATAGATTATAAAGTCAGTGTGTCTAATGCTGTGTGTTGTACCCAGCCAGGGACTATGAGATTATAAAGTAAGTGTGTCTAATGCTGTGTGTTGTATCCAGCCAGGGACTATGAGATTATAAAATCAGTGTGTCTAATGCTGTGTGTTGTATCCAGCCAGGGACTATGAGATTATAAAGTCAGTGTGTCTAATGCTGTGTGTTGTATCCAGCCAGGGACTATGAGATCATAAAATCAGTGTGTCTAATGCTGTGTTGTATCCAGCCAGGGACTATGAGATTATAAAGTCAGTGTGTCTAATGCTGTGTGTTGTATCCAGCCAGGGACTATGAGATTATACAGTCAGTGTGTCTAATGCTGTGTTGTATCCAGCCAGGGACTATGAGATTATACAGTCATTGTGACTAATGCTGTGTGTTGTATCCAGCCAGGGACTATGAGATCATAAAATCAGTGTGACTAATGCTGTGTGTTGTATCCAGCCAGGGACTATGAGATTATAAAGTCAGTGTGTCTAATGCTGTGTGTTGTACCCAGCCAGGGACTGTGAGATTATACAGTCAGTGTGTCTAATGCTGTGTGTTGTACCCAGCCAGGGACTATGAGATTCTACAGTCAGTGTGTATAATGCTGTGTGTTGTACCCAGCCAGGGACTATGAGATCATAAAGTCAGTGTGTCTAATGCTGTGTTGTACCCAGCCAGGGACTATGAGATTATACAGTCAGTGTGTCTAATGCTGTGTTGTACCCAGCCAGGGACTATGAGATTATAAAGTCAGTGTGACTAATGCTGTGTGTTGTATCCAGCCAGGGACTATGAGATTATACAGTCATTGTGACTAATGCTGTGTGTTGTATCCAGCTAGGGACTAATAGATTATAAAGTCAGTGTGTCTAATGCTGTGTGTTGTATCCAGCCAGGGACTATGAGATTATACAGTCATTGTGACTAATGCTGTGTGTTGTATCCAGCTAGGGACTAATAGATTATAAAGTCAGTGTGTCTAATGCTGTGTGTTGTACCCAGCCAGGGACTATGAGATTATAAAGTAAGTGTGTCTAATGCTGTGTGTTGTATCCAGCCAGGGACTATGAGATTATAAAATCAGTGTGTCTAATGCTGTGTGTTGTATCCAGCCAGGGACTATGAGATTATAAAGTCAGTGTGTCTAATGCTGTGTGTTGTATCCAGCCAGGGACTAATATATTATAAAGTCAGTGTGTCTAATGCTGTGTGTTGTATCCAGCCAGGGACTATGAGGTCATAAAATCAGTGTGTCTAATGCTGTGTGTTGTACCCTGCCAGGGACTATGAGATTATAAAGTCAGTGTGTCTAATGCTGTGTTGTACCCAGCCAGGGACTATGAGATCATAAAGTCAGTGTGTCTAATGCTGTGTGTTGTATCCAGCCAGGGACTATGAGATTATAAAGTCAGTGTGTCTAATGCTGTGTGTTGTACCCAGCCAGGGACTATGAGATTATAAAGTCAGTGTGTCTAATGCTGTGTGTTGTATCCAGCCAGGGACTATGAGATCATAAAGTCAGTGTGTCTAATGCTGTGTGTTGTACACAGCCAGGGACTATGAGATTATAAAGTCAGTGTGTCTAATGCTGTGTGTTGTATCCAGCCAGGGACTATGAGATTATACAGTCAGTGTGTCTAATGCTGTGTGTTGTATCCAGCCAGGGACTGTGAGATTATAAAGTCAGTGTGTCTAATGCTGTGTGTGATACCCAGCCAGGGACTATGAGATTATAAAGTCAGTGTGTCTAATGCTGTGTGTTGTATCCAGCCAGGGACTATGAGATTCAGAGACAGAGGATTGAGCTGGGTCGCTGTATCGGAGAGGGACAATTCGGGGACGTCCACCAGGGAGTCTACATGAGCCCGGTAGGCCTAGTTTGTGTCCCAAATGGCTCCCTATTCCCTATTTAGCCAACTGCTTTTGACCAGAGCCCTATGGGCCCTGTTCAAATGAAATGCTCTACATAGGGAATAGGGAGCCTACACATTTGTGGAAAAACAAGACACAATCCTGTTAGGCTTGATTTATTTAAAGGACCATTTTCTGATGTTTTATTTCTCTCTGTAGGAAAACCCTGCTCTGTCTGTGGCCATCAAGACGTGTAAGAACTGCACCTCTGATAGTGTCAGGGAGAAGTTCTTACAAGAAGCTTGTAAGTAACACACCTGTCGTCCTTCTTGATCACAGCACATACGACCTCTTGCTCTTCATACATCAGTTGTGTGTATACTACTGAGGGTTGAACACATTACCTTTTAGTTTGCGTCTAGGGCGCATTCTCAGCATAGCAATCTCAGACAGATATTTCTACCTTTTTAGGGCTACCACATGCAGAGATTTAGGATGCATCCCAAATGGCACCCTATTTCATATATATTGCACTTCATAAGGATTAGGGTGCCATTTGTGACGCAAGTGTAGCAGTGGGTTTTTGAACAGCAGAAGACTGGTCTTCAGCTCCAGTGGGTTTTTGAACAGCAGAAGACTGGTATTCAGCTCCAGTGGTTCTGATAGAGAGAAAGGCTCCTTTATCCAGATGAAATGCCCAGACAAGGTGGGACTGAGTTTAACCCCATGTATGAAAACACAGCAGGAATGTGTGGAGGCTGCAGGGGGACTGGGGAGGACAGAACACCGCTTTAGAGAGGGATGGGTTTTGAGAAAGTGGGTTTACACTAGTACAGTTCTGCTGATTTCCCACGTGCAACACACACCCCTTCCCTTGCTGAAGTCTGAGACACACACATGCGTGCATGCCCCCACACACTCTCTCTCTCTAACACTACACACATGGACGCACACACACAGAGAGACAAAATCCAAACACACACACACACACACACTACTCTAAAACACATCAAATAGCACATCACCACTGTAAACTTCCTCCCCTCCTCTTCTGTCCTCTCCTCCCCTCCTCTCCTGTCCCCTCCTCCCCTCCCCTCCTGTCCCCTCCTCTCCTCTAATCCCAGCCTCTCCTCCCCTCCTCTATCCCTTCCTCTCTCCCCTCCTCCCTTCCTCTCCTGTCCTCTCCTCCCCTCCTGTCCCCTCCTCTCCTCTAATCCCAGCCTCTCCTCCCCTCCTCTATCCCTTCCTCTCTCCCCTCCTCCCTTCCTCTCCTGTCCCCTCCTCCCTTCTCCTCTCTTCCTCTCCTGTCCTCTCCTCCCCTCCTGCCCCCTCCTTTCCTCTAACCCCAGCCTCTCCTCCCCTCCTCTGTCCCTTCCTCTCTCCCCTCCTCCCTTCTCCTCTCCTGTCCTCTGCTCTCCACACGGGGTGCTCAGCAGGAGCAGGGTTGATGACATGTTATCTGAGTAAAAACAAAGATGGCGGTTTGAGTCTAAGTCATCCTAAAATAGCCCACTGTAAACATGGACCTGCTTCCTTCATAACAGCCTTGATATTTATTATCAACATGAATATTAATCCACTATATAATCAGTCTTCATTTTCCACTCTACCTTTTCGCCCTACATACAGTAACCTGATTCTATAAACCGTAGCCTAGCTAATCCCTGGTCTATTCAATTACAGTGAATAGACTGTGTGTGTGTGTGTGTGTGTGTGTGTGTGTGTGTCTGTGCATGTTGTCCCCATGCAGTGACCATGCGTCAGTTTGACCACCCCCACATAGTGAAGCTGATTGGAGTGATCACAGAAAACCCCGTGTGGATCATCATGGAGCTGTGTACACTGGGAGAGGTACAGAACACACACACAATACAGTGCTTTAATACAGGAAGTACCTTTAATACAGAAATCAGTTTAACAGTGATGACCTCAGGCTCTGTAACAGTAACCTATGGATCATGCTGAAGAGTACTGTAATTGGAGTTTTTAGATTTTTTTCACCCATTTAGTCTTGGATGGTACTTCTACCTTTCACATGGTTTCAGCTGTTAGGGATGGCCATCTAGTGGTGGATAGAGGCATCACATTCAAGGTTCAATTTCGAGGTTTAAACAGTACACTGTAGAAGGCAGTCTATGTTATATGTGATCAGGGTCAGATTAAGAAATCATAGGCCCCAGGCTTTGTTTTTTCTATAGCCCTTCCTTCCCGGTACACCATCATTTTCTGTAAACAAATCCATGAACAAAGATGCAATTGGAAGCGTGTTACATTTACTGTTGAAGAAAGAGGCCCTAAAGCCAGAATAACATTTGGCATGTGGCATAGGCTACAGTTGAGCAGAGATGTTTTTAGAATTTCCACACATGAGGATTTAAAAAAAAAACATTTCATGCATCTCTATGTCATTTGCATGACAGAAGACATTAGCACAATATTTTTTTAATACCACACAAATGACTGAAAACAGTGTCTACTCTGACTGACAAACTGAGATCAATCTGGTCTTCACTATGAGTCATCCGTACATGAAATGTGTTTTTTTTCTTTCCAAAATATACGTTTTTCCAGTGATTGTATTTTGAAATCTGTAAAAGGCAAACTGACATCCGCAACCAACCATAGAAATATAATCCATAGATGGCAGTGCCCTGGCACCCATTGCTAGTGTACCCATTAGGGCTCCCGAGTGGCGCAGCGGTATAAGGCCCTGCATCTCAGTGCTTGAGGCGTCACTACAGACACCCTGATTCGATTCCAGGCTGTATCACAGCCTGTGATTGGGAGTCACATAGGGCGGAGCACAATTGGCCCAGCATCGCCTGGATTTGGCCGGTGTAGGCCGTCATTGAAAATAAGAATTTGTTCTTTAACTGACTTGCCTAGTTAAATAAAGATTAAATAAATATATACATTTTTAAATGAGTTTAACAGTCAAATTGCCAGTGTAAGAGGTTCCAAAACCCCTTCTATGGATTATATGTCTATGGCCACAACAAGCTGTAGCCTATATTTGTCGCTCTAACTGCAGCCTTCCCGACTGTAGGCATAGCAATTTCCTGGCATGGTTTAGGTCCACTTGTAGAATCTATGCCAAGGCGCATTGAAGCTGTTCTGGCAGCTCGTGGTGTCCCACTTTATGTTGGTGTTTCCTTTATGTTGGCAGATAAGCTACCTGTATGTGCTTGTGATAAAACTTAATCGACAGGTTTTATGTAGCAACATTCTACATTGTGTTTTTTACTTTGGATAAAAGTAGAGACTCAGAGCTAGAAAATCATATATCATACACTACAGTTGAGAAACAAAGGGAAAGTAATTCTGTTTTGAAAGTTGATAAACTTGTAACCTCACTTTTGAGAAAATGGCCCTTAATGTTTTGGTACCTACTGGGGAGCTTTTCTTTGTCTACACCCATTCAGCATTGTTCACACCCTCTTTAAGCCTTTGCCCGTCCCATCTCTTTAAGGATTCACGTAAGGCCATGTACTAAACAACCAAAGATTTCAAGACTAAAGGCTGGTTTATACTGCGTGTTCATAAATGTAATCTGGACTGCCAGAGTGTGCTCAGAGTGCACTCTGGGCATTTGTAAACTCAGCGTTGTCAGGTTGTACATTCGGAAATTCAGAGCGTTTCGCTCTAGGAACGTTCAGAGCGCACACTGGATGGTCTAGCCGAGGAGTAGGGTTGATCCAAGCTTCTGACCTAACATCAGCAGTCAAACACCCAAGCTAACTGGCTAATGTTGGCTAGCTACTTTCAGACACAAATGAGAGAACAGTTCACTCTGACCATTTTACTGGCACTAGCAGAGCTGGTTAGGCTGTTTTTATGTTACCCAGAGCATTGGCGACTGCAACTGTGCTGCTGGCAATAATTTAATCACGCTTTTTTGCCAACGTTTACTGACACGGGCTATATACAATTGGTGTTGAGCGTTCGTAAATTTGTCAGTTATTCTGCGCTCTGGCACACTGAGACAAGAGTGATCTGAAATCGGAGTAGATAGCCAGAGCGAATTTATCAGCTATTGTCGCATTGACACCATGAACTTTGAAATCGTTACTTGCATAGTGCAGACTTTTGTTTAGACATGTAGTTAGCTAGCTAAACAATGAGCCATAATCCCAACTCATAACGTTAATACCCTGCATGAATCTGCAGGCAGCTAACCAACCAGGTTCAATGTTAGCTAAATAACATTAGGCTATAACTAGCAATGCAAATGGCTCTGTGATACGAATAATATAACTACACAGATCATACGTAACGTTAGCTAGCCAGCCAGCTAACGTTAGCTAGTTAGCTAACAGTACACTTTAACTTGAAATTAAAACGACTTTCTGACTAAATTAGAAATGTGCAATATCTGAAAATGTAGCCAGCTAGACTACCTTACCCGTATGCATGGATAGACGCTTCTCCCTCTCTGTCACAGATGCCATGGTTGCCCTTAGTTTGAAGATGTACTCCAGAGACAGGTGTTTTATACAGCAGTGTGTTCTCTTTTCAACTCAGTCTGCATATTTGCAATCAAACTGCAGAATCTTTTCCGTCTCCTTAGCTATCATACTCTAATTCCACTGATTTCAAAACTCGGGCCTCCGGAAAGTGGAGAACAACACTTATGCAGTTCTACTATGCAATGTCTTTCAAAAAAGTCCTGTTAGAATGGATTACCTACACATACTGACCGCTTCATGTTATAGACAGAAGCGTGATACATGGCAGACCAGTCTGAACTCATCTCTCGACATGTCCAGCCACTCATTATCTCAGCCAAGTAGTAAGAAGGTTGCTGTCTTTTTCTGTGGCTAAACTAACTAGGCTTGTAATTTAACAATTTTTTTCGTATTTACAGATAGTATACAAGTTTGTTATTAAGGCACATGAAAGTTCACATGTTCCAGAAGGCATTTCTGCCAAAAAACACATTTTTATAATAAAAAAAAGTTTACTCTCCTGTGTAGTAGCGATGCACTACATGTGCCTAGTTTTCTGAAATTGTGCTCTCTGGTGTATTTTGAACATTGAGAGCGGGATAAAAAATTATTATAATAATACAAAAAAATGTTTTGTCCCAGCCCCTGACTTACACAATTGACCAGTCACATTTATTTATTATGCAGTTTATTATTTTATGTTTTGTTAAATTCATTAGTTACCCAATCAGTTACCCACATGGCACCCCCTACCTCCTCTCCTCCCTCCATCTGATGATTAGCAGAACGGCATCAGGCTGTCTACACTCAAAATATATACTACATATTTATAAATACTGTATATATCTCCTTTATTATTATTATACATTTTTAAATGTTTTTTTCCTCTCTTGGGCCCCCAACAGGCCTGTGCCCAGGGGCTTCAGCCCCAGGAAGCTCCTGCATTAAACCATCCCTGTATGTAATGTACATGCTAAAGTGAGTATTATCTTTTGTTTTCTCTTCCATCTTTACAGCTACGCTCCTTCCTGCAAGTGAGAAAATACAACCTCGACTTGGCATCACTGATTCTCTATGCTTTCCAGCTAAGCACAGCACTTTCCTACCTGGAGAGCAAGCGGTTTGTACATAGGTAAGCCCTCAACCCAATCTAGCCTTATTAATATGGCTTTGGTGTGTTTCCTGTAAACACACTACTCTTCTCTTCTCCATTGTAACCATGTCTGCGTCTTGAAGGGATATAGCTGCCAGGAACGTGCTGGTATCCTCAGTGGACTGTGTTAAACTGGGAGACTTTGGCTTGTCTCGATACATGGAGGACAGCTCCTATTACAAAGGTAGGAGTTTCATTTGTTCTGGAGACTAACTGTCCACAGTCAGCATACCAGAGGAGATCACTTTCTGCTGTTGATGTTATCAGTAAGTCATTCATTAGGCTCCTCACTCTTTAAGCAGACAGCTGTGGCTGCTGTCATTCATGGACATTATAAACATGGAAATATCTGTTGCACGTATGCATGGGGCGAGTCAAAGAAACTCAACAGCTCTTTTCATCAGCGTATGACTCTGTGAGACTGCTATTGTGAACCACTCATCTAACTATGGCTTAGGGAAGTCCTGTGGGAGGGGAAGTGTTTGTCTTGTTACTTGTTGCATTGTTCATGTGTACCTGTCTAATCAATCACAATAAAAACATTTGATCACAAAAAATCTAAGTCCTGCTTTCACTTCTCCTCCCAGCCTCCAAAGGGAAACTGCCTATCAAATGGATGGCACCAGAGTCTATTAACTTCAGACGCTTTACCTCAGCCAGTGACGTGTGGATGTTTGGTGAGTATAGGAATTCATACAGTACTTATACAGTACTCAAACAGTGCTCTACAACTTTTAAGTTCAAGGCTGTATGTTATTAGCTGATAAATTAGGGTTTAAATATATATATATGTTCCTCTGTACTCCAGGTGTGTGTATGTGGGAGATCCTCATCTACGGAGTCAAGCCCTTCCAGGGGGTGAAGAACAACGATGTCATCGGCCGGATAGAGAACGGAGAGCGTCTGGCCATGCCCCACAACTGCCCCCCTACCCTGTACAGCCTGATGACCAAGTGCTGGGCCTACGACCCTAGCAAGAGACCCTGCTTCACAGAGCTCAAAGCCCAGCTCAGGTATGGCCGTCAGTCGGTCTATCTGCATGTACATTGCTGTAGTGCATGGTGCGTTATCATACCTTGAAGACTATCTCCTACAACTACAATGTCATAAGATCTGAACTGAGGTTCATTGACTGTGGAGGAACAATAATCCATATCTATCAGGGTTGGAGTTCATTCCATTGTATTAATTGAGTCAGTTCAGGAAGTGAACTGAAATTCCAATTCCAAAAGTTTCTCATAGAGAGTGTCAGGGGGTCAGGGGTTGTCTAATAATTCTAATAATTTGTACACTGCAAATTGACCACAACTAAGCCCAAAAAGAGGTTGTATTTAAAAATAACAATAATTTCAACCCTTTATTATGTTGAAACACGATCACGTCTCTTTTTTTATTTGTGAGACTACTTGGAAACAGATTTCCTGAATTAAATAGATAGTGAAAATATATATATTTTTAAACAGGCCACCTGTTGCCGACCCCATCTAGATAGATTTTCATTCTTGGTCACTAGATGGCACCAAAGCATCCACACATTTCAATCGTTGAAGGTGGAATTGACTCTTGGGTGCTGTGATTCAGTTGAGGTCAGTCACACCTCTGGCTGACACTTGTCTTCATGGTGTTTTGGGTGCTGTGATTCAGTTGAAATCAGTCACACCTCTGGCTGACACTTGTCTTCATGGTGTTTTGGGTGCTGTGATTCAGTTGAGGTCAGTCACACCTCTGGCTGACACTTGTCTTCATGGTGTTTTGGGTGCTGTGATTCAGTTGAAATCAGTCACACCTCTGGCTGACACTTGTCTTCATGGTGTTTTGGGTGCTGTGATTCAGTTGAGGTCAGTCACACCTCTGGCTGACACTTGTCTTCATGGTGTTTTGGGTGCTGTGATTCAGTTGAGGTCAGTCACACCTCTGACTGACACTTGGCTTCATGGTGTTTTGGGTGCTGTGATTCAGTTGAGATCAGTCACACCTCTGGCTGACACTTGTCTTCATGGTGTTTTGGGTGCTGTGATTCAGTTGAAATCAGTCACACCTCTGGCTGACACTTGTCTTCATGGTGTTTTGGGTGCTGTGATTCAGTTGAGATCAGTCACACCTCTGGCTGACACTTGTCTTCATGGTGTTTTGGGTGCTGTGATTCAGTTGAGGTCAGTCACACCTCTGACTGACACTTGTCTTCATGGTGTTTTGGGTGCTGTGATTCAGTTGAGATCAGTCACACCTCTGGCTGACACTTGTCTTCATGGTGTTTTGGGTGCTGTGATTCAGTTGAGATCAGTCAAACCTCTGGCTGACACTTGTCTTCATGGTGTTTTGGGTGCTGTGATTCAGTTGAGATCAGTCACACCTCTGGCTGACACTTGTCTTCATGGTGTTTTGGGTGCTGTGATTCAGTTGAAATCAGTCACACCTCTGGCTGACACTTGTCTTCATGGTGTTTTGGGTGCTGTGATTCAGTTGAGGTCAGTCACACCTCTGGCTGACACTTGGCTTCATGGTGTTTTGGGTGCTGTGATTCAGTTGAGGTCAGTCACACCTCTGGCTGACACTTGGCTTCATGGTGTTTTGGGTGCTGTGATTCAGTTGAGATCAGTCACACCTCTGGCTGACACTTGTCTTCATGGTGTTTTGGGTGCTGTGATTCAGTTGAGATCAGTCACACCTCTGGCTGACACTTGTCTTCATGGTGTTTTGGGTGCTGTGATTCAGTTGAAATCAGTCACACCTCTGGCTGACACTTGTCTTCATGGTGTTTTGGGTGCTGTGATTCAGTTGAGGTCAGTCACACCTCTGGCTGACACTTGGCTTCATGGTGTTTTGGGTGCTGTGATTCAGTTGAGGTCAGTCACACTTCTGGCTGACACTTGGCTTCATGGTGTTTTGGGTGCTGTGATTCAGTTGAGATCAGTCACACCTCTGGCTGACACTTGTCTTCATGGTGTTTTGGGTGCTGTGATTCAGTTGAGATCAGTCACACCTCTGGCTGACACTTGTCTTCATGGTGTTTTGGGTGCTGTGATTCAGTTGAGATCAGTCACACCTCTGGCTGACACTTGTCTTCATGGTGTTTTGGGTGCTGTGATTCAGTTGAGATCAGTCACACCTCTGGCTGACACTTGTCTTCATGGTGTTTTGGGTGCTGTGATTCAGTTGAGATCAGTCACACCTCTGGCTGACACTTGTCTTCATGGTGTTTTGGGTGCTGTGATTCAGTTGAGATCAGTCACACCTCTGGCTGACACTTGGCTTCATGGTGTTTTGGGTGCTGTGATTCAGTTGAGATCAGTCACACCTCTGGCTGACACTTGTCTTCATGGTGTTTTGGGTGCTGTGATTCAGTTGAGATCAGTCACACCTCTGGCTGACACTTGTCTTCATGGTGTTTTGGGTGCTGTGATTCAGTTGAGATCAGTCACACCTCTGGCTGACACTTGTCTTCATGGTGTTTTGGGTGCTGTGATTCAGTTGAGGTCAGTCACACCTCTGACTGACACTTGTCTTCATGGTGTTTTGGGTGCTGTGATTCAGTTGAGGTCAGTCACACCTCTGACTGACACTTGTCTTCATGGTGTTTTGGGTGCTGTGATTCAGTTGAGATCAGTCACACCTCTGGCTGACACTTGTCTTCATGGTGTTTTGGGTGCTGTGATTCAGTTGAGATCAGTCACACCTCTGGCTGACACTTGGCTTCATGGTGTTTTGGGTGCTGTGATTCAGTTGAGATCAGTCACACCTCTGGCTGACACTTGTCTTCATGGTGTTTTGGGTGCTGTGATTCAGTTGAGATCAGTCACACCTCTGGCTGACACTTGTCTTCATGGTGTTTTGGGTGCTGTGATTCAGTTGAGGTCAGTCACACCTCTGACTGACACTTGTCTTCATGGTGTTTTGGGTGCTGTGATTCAGTTGAGGTCAGTCACACCTCTGACTGACACTTGTCTTCATGGTGTTTTGGGTGCTGTGATTCAGTTGAGATCAGTCACACCTCTGGCTGACACTTGTCTTCATGGTGTTTTGGGTGCTGTGATTCAGTTGAGATCAGTCACACCTCTGGCTGACACTTGTCTTCATGGTGTTTTGATTCAGTTGAGGTCAGTCACACCTCTGGCTGACACTTGTCTTCATGGTGTTTTGGGTGCTGTGATTCAGTTGAGATCAGTCACACCTCTGGCTGACACTTGTCTTCATGGTGTTTTGGGTGCTGTGATTCAGTTGAGATCAGTCACACCTCTGGCTGACACTTGTCTTCATGGTGTTTTGGGTGCTGTGATTCAGTTGAGATCAGTCACACCTCTGGCTGACACTTGTCTTCATGGTGTTTTGGGTGCTGTGATTCAGTTGAGGTCAGTCACACCTCTGGCTGACACTTGTCTTCATGGTGTTTTGGGTGCTGTGATTCAGTTGAGGTCAGTCACACCTCTGGCTGACACTTGGCTTCATGGTGTTTTGGGTGCTGTGATTCAGTTGAGATCAGTCACACCTCTGGCTGACACTTGGCTTCATGGTGTTTTGGGTGCTGTGATTCAGTTGAGGTCAGTCACACCTCTGGCTGACACTTGTCTTCATGGTGTTTTGGGTGCTGTGATTCAGTTGAGATCAGTCACACCTCTGGCTGACACTTGTCTTCATGGTGTTTTGGGTGCTGTGATTCAGTTGAGATCAGTCACACCTCTGGGTGGCACTTGTCTTCATGGTGTTTTGGGTGCTGTGATTCAGTTGAGATCAGTCACACCTCTGGGTGACACTTGGCTTCATGGTGTTTTGGGTGCTGTGATTCAGTTGAGGTCAGTCACACCTCTGGGTGGCATGATACATAGGGAAATCCCTCTGTTGGTTTCCACTAGATAGCACAGAAACAAAGTCAGAATTGGCTATAAAATTCATGAAAAAAATGTGCTTTTTGTTCTTAATTTAAGGTTAGTGTTCGGCATCAGGTTGTGTGGTAAGGTTAGGGTTAAGGTTTGAAATCACATTATAAGAAGAGAAATTGTTGAAATAGG